>NC_142206.1:32836107-32888607 GCF_049639895.1 Pseudopodoces humilis | reverse complement strand
CTCTGTGTCCAAGCGGGGACACCCCGTGCAAGGCGACCGCCCGCCTGCCCTCAGCTCAGGCACCTTTCAACTCGTTAGAAACCCCCAGTCACAGGTACATGTGGTTAATATTAGGCCCAAAATAACCTCTTTTTTTTTTTTTTATCTCAAACTGGGGTGGTTGCCGAGGCTTTTGAGCACTGGTAAAGGCAGTTAGTTGGCTGCGGAGCCTGGATTTAATTTTGCTAGTAATCCAAAAATAAGTGCTTGCATATTTTTTATTAGCTTAATGCTCAGCAATCCACATCAGCACAAGCTAAAAGCTAAATTAATTTCCCTAAAATAATTTCAAAACTTGCCTATTCACAAAATATCTTTGAAAACAGGGCAATTTTCTATCACTCGGGAGCCACGCTTGTTTTTGTCCCTTCTCTTTGTGTTTGAGAACACTTTGGAGCCTTCGTGCAGGTTTTGTGTGTTATTTCACAGCTCAGGCTTTCGCCTGGTGACCCTTAAGGAGTGCTAATGAAGTCGAATACTAGCGTTTAATCCTCTTCAGAAATACTAACATGCCCATCATCCAAAACAGCCTCCAATAATTGCCATTGGGCCCGATCCAACGCCTAGCAAAGTCTTTCAGTCAGTTAACTGAAAACTAAGTTCATCTGCTCATTTAGTAAATTGCTAGCCTTTATATAGCATCAACTCCGCAAGGCCTTTTGTCATGCTTCCCTCACTCCCTCCCACCCTCTGGTTAAATTCCTTCGCAGATAATAAAGGACGGTGGCACACCTTCGATTGCATCTTCTGTAATCACAGTGGTGGAAATTTCATTAGACAGATGCATAAATGCTACAAGTAACACTAAAGGAGTCTTTTGCATCTTTCTGTTTACATCCAAAAGACATTCTCTATTCTTTAGGAAAAGTATCATTCAGTTGTCAGAAATGTCATCCTGCCTCAAAATTAGTCATGACTTCAGGTATTAAAATAAAAACTCAGACACAGTCAATATATTTGTTTATTCCCTTCTGAGTGTGGCACAGTGAAGGCATCACTGCCAGTTCTGTGATTCTGAAGTGTGTTTCCGTCCTCAGAGACAAAGGTCCCCGATAGGACTTATTTGCTGAGTTACTTTCCAGTAATGTTGCTGTGCTGACCAAATGGAGCCTGACCTGAACCTCCTCCATCCAGCACGCCTTTTATCAGCTAAAGTTAAGGCCAATAGAGATTAACAGGAAAGCTTGATAAGACTGTTTTCTCTTCTCCTGTGAGCTTCTAATGGTGTATACAGATGGCAAGGTTTTAAAGAATGGAATGAACACTTATTTAGGCCTGTAAAAAATCACAGAAACACCCCCCCACACACGCACACACTTTCCATCTTACTAACTCCTTTTCTTCAATCAGGCCACTCTTCAGGAAAACCAAATTGCTCTTTCGTTTTTTTTTTTTTATTTAAACCCCAACCGCTTTTATTATTTACATCTGGTGGTCCCCTTATTTATGTCCCTCTCCACTTCCCTGCACACATATCCCTGCTCACAGGGCTGCGAAGCATTATGGGCCTTGGCTCTCAGCAGGAGAACTCCACACTGTCTTCAAACAAATAATTAAGGGGAAGGTTAAAGGTTCACCCAGAGGTCATATCTTTGGATACTCCTCAGAAAGTTTACATTAGTAAGAAATGGGTGCACTCTGAAGTGTTCTTTCAATGGGCTTGCACAACAAGGCAGAGCATTAAGAAAATTCTACATCCTTAAGGGTTTCAGGTGACATCTGCTTTACCTCTGAGCAGAGATTGGGATACTGTGCTCCAGCCTTACATATTCGACAGTCTCCACAGACCAAGCCTTTGGGACGAGTGTTGAAAAGCCTATCTTGCCCAGCCATTCACTCCCTGAGCAGTGCGGCCTTATTTTATCCCACTGATGTGAATAAAGCCACTCTTCCACTGCAAACTACCTAAAAGCAATTTACCAGTTGTTTTGGAAATGGGAGTTCACACCCTAAAGTGAGTCCTCCATATTTGTTTTCCTACCAAAACAAACAAACAAACACCCCCAAAAAAACAACAAAAAAGGCAATAAAAGTGATACAATTTGTCCAGCTAAAACTTTTGAAAAATAACTCTTGGGTTTGATTTCTGATTTCATTATTTCTCCATTTTTCTTTTGCACATCTGCATAACAGCAGGTGCAAGCAATGTCCTCTAGACCAGCAACCCTTCCTCTAGAGAGAAGATACACTGATGTATACTTGGAAAGATATAGGAGAACAGGCTTTAGGCATCCAGGTAATTTTGAAATTCCATTTCTATGGCTCCTCTGAAAAATCTTGTTCATAAACAGCATCAGTTATACCCACCAGTGGGTATGTCTGACACATGAAGTTATTTATATTTTCAAGATTGCAGGTGCAAAATACATTTCAGGTGAAGCTAAAAATCGAATCCTAGCTTCACTAGCAATAGCTACATCATGTAATGCATCAGCACAACTGGTAGACAAGGGCACAGAATGCAGTGTTTGTGCATTATTATTTATTCCTTATACTGCCCCATAAATATGCACAGTGCATAATAGAGGCGTAGGAAACAGAGTCCCTGCACTAGTCTTTACATTTTTTGAGGGCTGTTTTTGAATCCCTTGGAGAACCATATCCAGGGCCAAAGTAAAGCAACATACGGCCTTTTGCACAGCACTTCAGTTTGTGTTGGAGAAACACTCTGATGTTATTTAGGCACAAATGTCTTCAAAAGGCATTAAGAGACAGGTGAAAAAAGAGAACACCAATGCCACTGTTTTCAGCATTATTTGGAACCCTATAAAAGAAGAATTCACAGCTCTGCTCCTGACAATAATTGCTTACCTTGTTCATACCCTTCACCCAGAGGCCAAAGATTGAATGGCCTGAAAAGATGAGTAAAATCTATCAAAAAGACATGGACTTCTTTCTTACTCTGCTGTTAATAGTAATTCCTATTATTTGGATGATAGCAGCAGTTAGAGGACCCAATGAAGCTCAGTCTTACTCCACCCCATGCTTCACAAGCACACTGTCCAAGAGAACTCAGAGTCTGAACAGATTTCCAGGCAAAGCCTGAGGGAGAGGAGAGACGCCTTCTCCCTGTTTGCGGAGGGGAACAGAGACAGAAGGAGATTAAGTGACAAGGCCAAAGTCATACAAGAGATCTTTGGCAGAGCCACACACCCAACATAGATTTCCTCAGTCCTCTTTCAGCGCTCCTACAATCTGCTATCCATATGCTATCTTTCCTTTGTTCCCCCATCTTAACAGTCAGGCACACTGGCAGGGGACTGCAAAGAGAGCTCACATTGCCACTGTTTGTGCCTTACCTGCTGTGTAGATAAAGAGGGGTCATCAGCCTGCAGGGCTGTGAGGCAATACCTCCACAAACTCTACATTCATATGGTACTTGGTCCTCATTCCAGAATGATAAATGAGGTGTGTAATGTTGAGAAATACATGTCATTGACATAGCAGACTCAATAAAAAACTCACTCCCAGCATTTTGCAAATGACAGATTACCAACCTTGCTAATTCAAACAATAGCCATTTGAATCAAAAGGTTTTTTTCATCTTGTATTTTTTCTTTAATTGCTAGCTAAAGCAGCCACATCTATTTCCTCCAGTCTTTCTCACACTTTCTGGTTACTTTTGCGGGACAGTTTATGAAAGCACAAATGAACAAGATCTGGCTCAAAATACACAACAATATTGGCTTTTAAAGGAAGTGATTTCACTTTTATCTGTTTACAGCAAAACGGAGTAAAGCAGTAAAGGTGCACTAGTGAATATGCAGTATAGTCGGGTGATTTGGTAGCACTAGTCCTAATTGGTTCCTACCACTGATAATTAGCATGACAATATAATCTAAATATATGCATTTAATCACATCTCTTCAAATAGAGACTTGGTTTCCTTTGTCCAAAATAAATATGCATTCTTTACTTTATAGGAAGTCCTGTAATTAATCTTCTTTATATATTTATCAAATTTTATCTCAAGTCATATCAAATGATGTTAAACTACAATTTGCATAATACATTTTATTCTTATAATAAAATAACTTTCTGATAAAATCATAGAGACATATTTCTGTAAAGTTCAAAGAGAATAAATAGCAAATAATGATCGTTTAACCTGCTTCTTCAAATCTAGCACACTCAAAAATATTTTTGTTGTTGTTTCCACTGTTTTTTTTATATATACTGTACCTATATTTTGAAACAGCATGAACACACCATAACTGTATTAGTTATAATAATAAGATTAGTTTTTGAAATGAACTGTTAGTGACTGTACTGATTGGCAGTCACAATTAGAAACATCTCTAGCTTTACTTTACAGCTATCATGGAAAATTCACTTTAAGTATGTAGGGTCACAATAGGTCTTGTTTCAGGAGGATGAAGTACATGAATGCTTAGAAAACTGTAACTCGTTCCCAACTGGAGGCCTAATCTGAACTCAAGCAGAGAGTGATATTTAACTCCCATCACTTGTCTTTATGTCTAATATCTTCTCTGCGATGAACAGGTGCCAAACGGAACCCCAGCAGCATAGACTGCTCCCTATGAGAAACTGAGGAACAACATGGAACCACCACGAACAATGCAAAACTTCAGTGTCAGTCTTCAATCTGGATTTCCACTTAAAATATCCATCCCAGAAAACGAGGTGCTAAAATATTGAATTTATTTAACAAACCAGCCACTGCATAAATCGGTTCTCAATTCTTTATGTGAAAACCAGAGAAATAAACAAATTTGTGAGATGAATTCACAATAAGTTCTTTAAAAGGATTAATGACAAGGAATGTTCTGACTCAGTTTTAGCCCAAGACACTTCTGCTCTTGGACTTGAAAAGGACAGAAGTACTGAATGAACATTGTCACAGACTTAGTCACAGAAATAATAAAAATAAAAGTAATGACCATAGCAACACTAATTTGGTGTTAGAATTGTTTGCTGTCATCTGAATAAAAAAATGAATTTTTAAAAATTTTTAGATGCCCAGGGAAACAGTCTTGTAAGATTTTTCAAAAACCTGCCAAATGGATGAGAAGCGCAACTCTTATTAAACCCACATAAATGAGAGGTGAGCTTGAAGAATAAATGGGGTCTAAGCACCTGTTTCAATGTTTTTGCTGAGTAAGAGTCTAAGAATGCATTCTAAAAAGTAATCCAAATGTTTTCACCTTGGATGGGGAAATAAATCCTTGCCTAAATGATATTTCAGTATTTGGACTATGAACATGTCATTAGCTCAAGTGCATATGCTACACTGATCCCTTGTTGCCCAAGAATGTCCTAATTTTGAAGGGAAAATAACCAATGAAAGAGTCACAAAATACGTCTTCCTGAGTAACCTAGAAAATTACTTCTTTCCCAAGCAGAAAAAAAATAGATTTAAAGTTGTGAGCTGCTCAGAGCAGTCTGAAATAATGCATTAGAAAAGACTAATTTGCAGAAACACTTTTATCAATATCCACCCCCCTGCCTTTCCAGCAGTCTTTGTCTATCACCTAAACTTTTATCTGAGCAAGTAAAATCTATTTATCTTAGTTTATTTAACTTCTCCCTCCACTATGTATTCTAAACTGACAGAATTAGGTTTATGCGTCCTTCAGTATGTGTATGTACAAAAATAGTTGAAAAAGCCCTTGTTTATGCTTCACTGAATCTACGCCACACCTGGTTACCAACTCATATTTTCAGCACTCCTTATAGGAAATTTTAAAAAGCTGAGTTAGTCACCTGGAAATGAGCCACCTAAACAAGGCTTCCCTAAGTCATGAATATTGAGAAATGGAGTCAGTTATGCAATTGCTTTTGAGTGGAAGCGGTAGGGACAGGCCAGTTTACTCCCTGACAAAGCTTCACCTAATTTTGGACAGCTTTTGTTAGAGGAGGGGGGGTTAAGGGTTTCTTACGCGACTTTATAAAGCTTATTCAGACATCTCACATCTGTCAAAGATGTGATTCAAAGCACTTAAGTCCCATCCACGTTTGGTGAAGACTCCAGAAGATGACAGAGAACAACTTAGTTGAGTGCCTGAGGCTGCCTGAGGTAGGTGCAAACCATCCCAAAGACTTCTGCCGCATCTTCTATGTTTATGTTGGACCTCCTAAAAATACCTCGTGCCATTTGGAGCTGCCAATTGTTGGAAATCATGATTTTGCTCGTCCTGTGAGACTGTACTAAAAAAATCAGAAATTTAAACAGCGCTCTCCCCAGTGTTTACTTTGCGAGTTTTTCAGTCATTGCGCCACATTTTAAAAACAGCCACAAAATCTAGAAACTTACTTGACAAGATTCTCACATAACCATTGTCTCCTGGAGCTGGGACCTCGAGTTAACATGAAATAACTTGAACCTTGTGATAAAATCATGAGAACTGGCAAGACGGGCATCTATTCACCTCAGAGGAAAATCTGCCTCGTTAAACGTGTAACTCTGGGTTACCAGACTACTCCTTGGGAGCGCAGAGAAAGGATTTGGCTCTGCCGAGGAAAGCCCTGGTGGCTGTCAGGAGAGCACCTGCGCTGCAGCACAGACCGGGAGAGCCGCGCTGCCTCGCCCGGGCCAGGGGGCTGTGCCCGGCAGGGCAGGAAAGGCCCCGGCCGCAGCCGGAGCTCCCCACGAACCCGCAGCAGCGCCGGCCCGCGGCCCTCACAGCCCCGCGCCAAGGCCGCATCCAGCCCTTCCACGGGGGCGGCAGCAGCAGCGCCGGCCTGCCGAGAGCCACCGATCCCGGCCGCGGAACTGGGCCGGCCTCGACGTCCAGCCTGGGTGGCCCCAGGGGAGGCCTCCCGCTGTGCAGCAGGGCGCCATGAGGTGGGGCCAGAGCACCGCCGCCGGGCCGGGGGTGCCGCTGCCCCCGCGGAGCCACGGCCCGACCCGGCCGCGCTCGGTGCCAGCCCCGGCGCGGCGCGGAGCGGCACCACACGCACTGCCGCGGGTGGGCATAGCTTCCCTCACGAACCCCCGGCAAACCTCAGCCTAACTGGGAAAGTATCGTCCCTTAGCGCCCCTTGGCTCCTGGTGGAAAACAAGCGCCCTTTGGTGCATGCCACCTGGAACCACAGAGCACACGCCGGAGGAGGAGGCTGTTCCTCTTTTGACAGCCCCATCAGGTTGCTCATATATGGTTTTTTACCACGCACCGTAAAAATGATCTTTTAAAGGTACTTGAAAGGAAAGGAGGAGACAAACAGACATACTTCCTTAGCTATTCATATCTTACAGATAAAGTGTAAAGTCAATAGACACAAGGCATAGCATTTAACCTCATCCTGCACTTGATTTATTGCAGATGGGAATCAACTAGAAACTGAATCACTTTGAAATTTTTACTACTGACATTAAAATTCCATGTTTGTATACATACCTCTTGTGGAGATGCTAAATACAATTTTAGCTAATTTGGCATGCACTTTGATTTGCTAGCTCTTAGAAATTCATGTTAAAGGTAGACAACAAATCTCTAAAATCTTAAGTAACTCATGCATTTAAAGATGTGTTAATTCGTCGTCTTAAACTCCTAGGAAAAGATATTCAAAACTAATTAGGGTCCAACAGTCTTGCAAACGCAGAAGGACCTCATTTTAGGTAACTTTAAAAAAACCCAGACAAAGTGTAGTTGTTGAATAACATCACATTCAAGTATTTTACACCTCTTTGTAACTTACCAATATTTACATACTAATTTTTTTTAGCAATTCAAAATGGATCGAAAAGGAGAGTTGTCAACAAATTTAACATCTGTTTAACTTCCCTGATCAAATAAGATTAAGGCACTAATTCTCCCTTTTACGTTTCAGTGGAAACTACCTAAGTAGCAACTTGCCAAAAATGCATAAAGGTGTTTAGCAATTATGTAGTGGGTATGTTTGAAGAGATCAAGGTGCGCTCACGTGTCCTGTGCTATGGGTATCTCTGATTAGCTTGTCATCTACTCTGAAGAAGATGTAGCCCAACTCTCCTATACTATGTAACAGGCCAGCTGTTAGCTGTCTGTCAAGCACCTAAAGTGGACAAGTAGTCCAGGAGCAAAAATGTCACTCCTTTGATCTGGCAAGGAGCAGCTGCTGATTTATAGAGTAGGACTTTGTTCTTCCGTTCCATTTTACTTTCTTTCCTAAGGCAGAACCACAAAATCCAGCAGAAAAAAAAAAAAAGTGCCATTCTCTGCAACATCAACAAGCTCTGACAACTGCAACAGGGTTTTTCTTGGCCCTAACAAAGCTCTCAGGCATCTCCTTTGACGCTCACCTTTTTTTTTTCCTTCTTCTTTTTGCAATGCGGTAGTTATTGTTTAATTCAGCTTCTGTAAATGGAATGGACTGTGGCCAGCAAGCCTGGGGCATAAACACACCTGTATGAAAGAAGCCTTATTGTAGCAACCATCTACAACCAACCTGCACATGCACTACCAGTTTGTGAGTTCAGAAGGAATGTTCCATTTTCCCTAACAGAAAATTTTGCCTTAAGATAACTATTTTTTGTACCCACTGTCCTGTCTTGACCACTAAACTTGTATACTTTTTCATTGTTATTAAAATCTGAAGGAAAAAAAAAGTGTATTTTTCTACCTGGCAGCCAGGGAATGTCAAGAAATTGGATCCAAAGAGCCCACTTTAAAAAAAACACAGCCAAAATATATTTATAGAAACACACTGCTGAAAGTTTGAAAACTAGGATCCTGAAGATGTCTGTTTCTATTTCAGACCTAGTGGTGCAGTTGCAAGAACCTCCAGCTTATACTGCTGCAGGTTCTCCTCAAAAAAAGCATTTGGCAAAACAAGAACAAAGTAAGAAATCGCATTTGATGCAGCCAACCAGACTGCAGCACTGCCAGCCCAGAGTCAATGCTCCATTCACTCCCTTAGAAATCAGCAGATTCCATGTGGTGATCTGTTCCTACACAGGCTGTTGAAGTCCTGTCTAGCCCATTGGTATAGCAAGGGAGTTTTCCTTTATTTCCCTTATGATGTTTTCAAGCTTATTAGCTAAAAACCTAAACCTACAGGGCACAATAAAAGGCTGCAGTGTAACGCTGCTGAAGAGGAGAGAAGCTGTGTGTTTGACCCTGGTTTGTGTCCACACACATGCTGTGTTCACTTTTCTTTATACTGTAACTTTAAAAACAGACAAAAAAGGATTACAAGAACAAAGATGGGAAGAGGTGAGGGTGGTGGGGGCGACATCATGACTACAAGATTTTTTGCATATATGTTAGCTTGTGGAAATAAATAAGAACTATTACAGCCAGGGCCCTAAGGGAGGCAGGAAAATGATGATGTACAGGATAGTATAAAATGATATATTAAAAACTGTGCTGTCAGTGGAACAATAGAATATTAAGCAAAAGTCCATAATAATTGGCAGATATTTAGCTGTAGACATCTTTCTTTGGTTGGTGGGTACTAAAGTATACGTGAGAGGAAAGAGAACTAGTTAGGCAATTAGAAGTAATGGGCATAAATAATACACTATGTATAAATACATCTCCCCCTTTCCCAAGTTATAGCTCTTATCTGTATACACCTAATAACCTCTCAGTAAGTCATACCTACATGCTGACATCCCTTTTGCTTTGCTCTCAGCACTGTCTGGGTACTGGGGATTCTGCTTATGTAAATCTCTTTCTGTAGATGCAGATGTTAAATGTTTTCTCTTTAATTTTTGCCATACTAGTGGCAAAACTTCATCAAACCAGAGGGTCTAATGTCTTAGTAGTTAAAGATGTGTCGACACCACGAGACTGCAGCCTGCCATGTTATGGAATATATGCTTCTCAGTGATGAGCTGGTAGCAGAACAAATGTGGGACAATTATATTAAGTATGCCAAGATGAAGAGGTAAATATACAGATCTTCCCAATGTCATACTGGTGAAACTTTTGCTATCTCTCATCCCATCTTGTGTTCTTTGTATTTCACATGAATCAGAGGGAAATGTTCTAAAAAGATTTTTGAGAGTTTCTGACATATGAGCATGTTTCATGGATGCTTGTACTTTAGTTGTAAGCCAAACTGGTTTGGGATGGAAAAATTGAGAATCTCTGTAGAACCATTTCCTCAGCCGATCACTCTGGATACCAAGCTCTCATATTTCCTGACCTTCATCTCTCCAGGGCTCAGTCTTGCTCCCTATCCTACCTTGCTGGCTCCCCAGAGATAATTGCAAAGTACAGCTGGCCAGTCAGTGATAAAGCTTGCTGGTGTTCTGCAAGGGTCCTAGATGGCCAGATATGCTGTGATTGAGGACATACATGTAAATATTACACCATTTCTTGTCTCTCTTCTTTTTTGAACAAGCTTCTGTCTTCTGAACAAGCAAGGACTGAAATCTTGAATGTTTGCTCTTTCTAAAACATTTGAAAGGCTGGGTTCTCCTGATTTCAGTACTAAGTTGGCTTATGGGCAGAGCAGAGCATTGAAGAAGCCTGTGCTCAAGTACAAAACGTTTCAGTTGTTGGCTTTCCCAGCTAAAGAGAGGCCTTCTTCTAATTCTTTCCTCTGTTAAAGGATGGGTAGCAGGAGATGTTTTTTTTTAATGCAGTCATTAGCACTTAAATAGTTCATGTGAAAATTAAATCCTACCACAGAAAGAAACTTGAAACATATTTCTTCAGTCAAAACTGGCTAGTTCTGTAATGTGTTCCACTATCCCACATTTTGCATACAATTGAGATATTTGTCATGAAATGAAACCCAATCTATATAACCTATCTAATATTTACCTTTCTTTATGAGAGCAGTTTGGAAACTGTGTGTGATCTTACATAATTTTAATAACTGGTTGCTGATGGATTTCAATATTAGCTCTGACTGCTCTGACTGATAGGATGTTGAGGCTTAATTTTCAGAATTTCACTAATTGTTCCTAGGCTGTGTAGGGGTAAAGGCATCTTAGAATGTGTGTATAAACCTGCATTTGAGCACACAAAACTGGTAATTGCAGGGACATATCCAACAATGCATAATTTCATCCTGGTCTAGTAAAGCACTCAGATGTAGAAGGCAAATTTTCAAAACGATCAAGTTCTGTTATCAAAATCATCATAGACTCTGTAAAACTAATCCCAAATGTTCATTGAATTTCTGACTTAAAAGATAATACTACCAAATGGGTGTTGACATTAGTGCCTAAATTATAGGCAATCTGCTCTCAAGGAATTTTTTGTCTCTGGTTAGATGTTCCAGGAATCACCAGAAGGTGGACTTAGATACCTAACTACATTTTTTTAGTTAAAAAAAAAAAAAAGCCATCACTTAACACTGAAAATGCCTACATTGTTTAGGCATGTAGATTTCTACTTTTTAAGATCCCATCCCACCTTAATTTTCACTGCTTTGTATTTGTGTTTCCTAACAGTCAGTTACTTCCTGCAGTAACTGAGCTCTGTCTCCGAGTTAAGACATTTATGTCCAATCAGGATTCCTATGGATCCTTTTAGACAGACAGACATCTTAGTACAGGCCTGTTCGTCCTTATAATAACAGAGATAAATATCTCTCCTTTTTAGCTGACACCATAATTATTTGGCTGTTTATCTGAAAAGAAGGAGATCAAGTTTTACCTCCCTATCCTTCTTGATTTGGAACACAGACATGAGCATGGGTCCATCACATTCTAAAGGAGTATCTGAATCACCCACAGAGTCAGTACAATAAACAAAGCCCTTTCAGTTCATGTTCTGAAGATGTTCCACCCAAATTAAGCAATTTTACAGCCATAATTAACCAGCACTTCACTTTCACACATCTGAAGTTGGAACCTTAACCAAGAGGCTGTTACAGTCAAGCCCAAGTTCTTAATTAATTTTGTTCTAGTGACTAGTTGTTACATACACAAAAGAACTGGAAATCAGGAGAACAATAAAGGCATGATAGTGAAGAAGAGTAAAGATGGAGCATTATGTTCAATAGCCCATTGATTGAGAAACTCAACTCAATTGGAACAGTTAAGACATTGATTTAAATCAAGATGAAGAGAAGACCTGCAAACATATATTCCATTTAACAAGTGAATTTTCTAGCCAATGAGCCATTGAGGATAGCTCTACCCCATTTGACTCTTTTGTGTAAAGCTTGGTATGGCTGATGTACAAGAACTTTGGCTGAGTTTGGCCCTTGAGGAAGTTTGGTCCTTGAGGGAAGTCTGATTTTGTGTTGAAAGATGTGTTGCTGTGGAACAGGTTACTGTCTGTTTTCATTGTATATGTATTTATGTTCCTACTCTGTCCTGGAGGTCCTGTATACAATAACCATAGACAAAGCAATATCTCACTTTATGGTACTGCTAGGGTTACAGTTCCAGATTTCTCAATTGTAACTTTTTCTAAGCAGTTTTGTGCATGCTCACCAGTGGAAAAAAGTATTTTTCGTGGACTAAAAGTTCTTAAGCTTCTTGGGGCTAGATAGCAACTAGATGATGGTGGAAAATTCAGAAGCTGCAAAAGCTAAAAATTAACTTAAACTAAAGATTCCAGGGTTTGTGCTTGACGCTCATATGCAATTCAAATATGATACATATCTAACAGATACATATACAATAATGAGAAAATATTTTATAAAATATGCTACACAGATCTTTTATTGTGGCTTAATTAGTTCATAAGCCAATATTATAATATCACTTTCATAAGCAGTTCAAGCCAAGTTTCACAGTATCTTTAACCAAACTTTAAAAGAAACACAAAATTTAAGGTCAATAGAAATCCAAAACAAACAAACAAACAAACAAACAATGAAAAGAGGAAAAAATGCACTAAATTCACAGGCAGCATCTTCAAACCAAGTAGTTCAGCAGTGTACTTTTGTGCATAAGAATTTAAAAATTAATTTGATAAGAAATTAGCCATAAATGGAACAAAAGCAATATCTTTATTTGAATTCATTGTCCAAACTGAAGAAAACTTACAAACTACAAATGCAGACACCCATTCAGATTGACTAGTAAAGGAGAATTAAGTTTCCATTTGCTTTTCTTGGTTCTTCTCCAGTCTTTCCAGTGTGACTATATTATCATCCACAAAAATGTTAGCATCATTGTAATCATAAAAGCTATGCTTTATATCTTTATAAGTCACATGAAGTTTAGCAGACCCTAGTAATGCCACATGTTTTAATTCTAGTAAATTCTAGCCTAAGACAGCATAGCCTGTGGTATTTCACCTGAGCTCTCTCTCACAGATGTTTCAGGAAGTGCATTAGCTCTATGAATCAGTGAAATAAATAAAAACAAATATAGTGGTCAATAGGAAAAGAAAAATTTAGCACTTTAAAAGGGGTTTGGACAAAAGCCCGAGTTGAAAAATCCAGCTGAATTTTATATATGTCCCTTAACCACCAATCAGTTTTGCTGAGATGAATGGTCCAGTTAGCTGCCCACTTTTTTGCCCAATTTTTGGTGCCTGATAACATGTGTTTCCAGTAAAAAAAAATCTAGAGGACCTGTATTCCTTTAATTCAAGAAACTAGGGTCTATAAAAGAACAAATATGAAAACATCATAATGTGAAATTCCACAAATTTTACCGTTCCATGTACCTGATTGCTAGGACAAATCCGATGCAAAGATGTGCAGCTAATATGGGTGCCTACACTTCATTTTCAAGTGTAGTAAAAACAGATAAAAATTGGAAAGAAAAAAAATCTCTTTGGGCATGTTTTGCATCTAGACCAAAAACCTCCCATTTAATCCAAATTTATTCCAAGTGCTACCAAGATCATGCTCTGTTTTTTTCTAATATAGTGCAGACCTATAATAACTGCTTAAGCATGCCATACAGTATTAATCTTCCTCATGAACACTGTCCCAAACCAGTTTCCATGGAGAGAAATTAAGAGGTATGTACAGGCAAAGGAGAAAATATATGGCTAGCCAATGATACAGAAAGGCTCTTTAGATACAGAAAGGCTCTTTAGATGAGAGCTATGGAAGAAAGGAAGTATTTTTCAACTGAGATTGCTGAACTGAGGGGAGGACAGAGAGAGACAAAGTGAGAAGACAGGAGAATAGGGGGGAAATAAAGAGAACATCTATGTTGAATTAAGTTTCAACATTTTTAAAAGAACACTATTTTGAAAGTGATCCAGAAAAGGAGGTTGCTGAAGTGCTTAAAGTAGGAGTTTATTTTTTTTTTATGTGTGTGTGAAGCTCCAGCACTTGATACATTAAGGGGGGTGAAGAATTGGGACTTAGAGTCCTGGGAGAAGGGGACTACAATTGTCAAGGTGGGAAGAGATGAGGGCAAAAGCAAAAGAGACATATTGTTGAAGTGGAAATAAGAAGAGGGGTGGACACTGGAGGTATGTGAAAAAGAACACTAGGTACACTAGGAAACACATATAGGTTTGGGACAGTGGGAATAAATCTGTGAAGGAATATCGATAAGTAAAACTCATAATTAAGAATGTCTGATAGAGTAATGTTGCTCTGGGTTCACTGTCAATGTTTCTTGCCAGGTTATAAACCCATATGTATAAAGTGATACTAAAACATGAACTTCATTTAGATAATACTCTGTTTTGTTAAGTTTGTTAGCCAAGCAATCTGCAGTAGCTGTACCTGTGGCTTGTTCTGTCTCATCAGTAATTTTAACTCTAATAGTCATTAGTGTGAAGCTTTCCATGGTATTTTAAAGTAATACTTTCCTCCCAGTTCTTGAGTTCTGTTTTGTTTGAACAGACTATGTATCCTTTAATATCTAAATAATTTTCCCTGAGAATCATCACAGCATGATGTGGTATCACAGTGGATATGGTTCTGATAAACCTCTGCAATATTTGTTAAAAAATCCCCAAAAAAACCCACAAACCCAAAATGTAGCTTTGAACAGTTTATGATTATCTATAATCAGTATCCTTCTCCATTATATAATCCAAAGAACCAAGTCCTGGAACAGTGTACATCTCTGTGAGAGGATAACCTCTAGATGCCATCAGTTGTTTAATCTTCTGTTTGCAGAGCGTGAAGTAGGCAATAGCTTATGACTGCTTTAAACAGTGCCTGCCTACCCTATGACTTTTGAAAAGATCTCAGGATAAAGTTAGCATGATAAGGAGCTTGATTTCTCTAAGCAACAGTTATTCAGACTGATGTCACCTATTCATTTACTGGAGACCATACAAAAAATATAAAAATAAGAAAAAAGACTCGACAGATGGACTTAAGTCTGAAAGGGCAACAACACTATCATTACCACTATGTGCATAAAACCTGAGCTTGATGTTGGCCTACTTAAAATTACTATTTTTCTATGAAGGGTTGGCAAAGTAATTTATAAAGTGATGGGGTAAAAGTAAGAGAAGTCCCATTAAAGGTTTTCCTTTTCTTTAACTGAGAGTGAATAGAGTAGGACTGTTTGAGTTTGAACCACTTATTACCTTTGTACATTTGTCTTTCTTAACTTCTATTAACTGATTAGATTTCCCTTAGAAGTAATTGTTCATTGATAGATAATTGTATCATTGTGGCTTCTTATTGGGGAAAAGTATTACATCCACACACTTAAGACAGATAAAACCAGATGGATGTATCTGCCTGTCCATCAATCTCTGTACTCCAGAAGCCTTTGGGTATTTTTAGAGAATTTAAATCAGTTGCAAACAAAAGGGGCATTTTAAAGAAGGAAAATACACTTAATTAACAAGGTGTCAAAATTATTTTATTGTCAACATCCACAGTATCTGTGACACGGTGATGTTGTGTAACTTGAATACTAGTTCTCAGAACCATAATGAGTAGCTATTAGAAAAAGCAGGGACTTATTATTAGTATCCCCACAGAGTTATCTCCTAAATTATTTATACTTGCAACACTTTCACATAATGGCAGTTTTAAATTCAAGCAAACAAAGCAAACCACACAATAAAGAGAGGGGAAGAGAATTGTGCAGAAACCTTTTCTGAATATATGTAGTTAGAAAGGCGAGTCAAACAAACTAATCAGATTTCGTTTCCTACTCAAATTCTCATGAGATTTGCAATAGACAGCATCAAAGCTTTCTGGGGCTGTGTCACCTTGATAAAGGGTTGAACAGCACTGTATCTGTTTTATGTCTCACATCTAAAATGTAAAGGAATGCAACTTTATTTGTCTGGTGCAAGTTTGCTTATTGTCTTTGAAATTCCAGAGCAGACCCTCCACAAAACGCTTAGCTATCAGAAGGGTGCAAATAACACCAGAGCCCTGTGTTCTCTTATGTTCATCCCCTAGGTTATGGTGCTAGGTTTGCATAGGAGTTGGGGGGGAGCAGCAGGGAAAGATTGTTGGTTTTATATAAACTTTATATTGTGAATTACTGATTCTGCTTTCCACACATGCTTTACTAATACACAGTGTAATGATTAACACTTCAGGGGTCAATGATTTTCAGAAAAATTGAGGTGGGATGCCTTTTTTTTAAAAAAAAAAAACCTTCAGCCAAACTCGTCTGCTCAGTGCAGAGATAATTTGAGTTAAATTGAAGAGAAAATAGCTCAGACTGAAGACTCTAATGGTCTCCTTCTGATCTTAAACTGTTTGCATTTATGAACATATAAAGATCATCCTGTCCACTTTCCATTAACTAGCCTATGAAGTTTTGTCTTAACCATCAAAACAAATTCCAGCTGAAATCACTTTCTTATTAGATAACTGAGCAGTTACATTTGGTTACTTTAAAAACAAGTATCTACCCCACAAAAAGAAAAATCCCCAGCATGTTTTTTCCTCATAATAGAAATGCATAGCTAAATACTCTCAGCTTTTTGTCAGTCATAATAGAAGCAGGTTTTAAAAGTACACAGTTATTTTGAGCACCTCTTTTTCTGGGCATTTGGTTTAAGGTACCCAAAATAAACACACAATGAAAATGCTAGCCTTCTTTTTAAGTAAAATGACCCTTACACATACTAAAAATGTTACTTGCCTTATGCTGCTTCAGTTGCACAACAGCCCCCTCATTGATTACCGTCGAGTTACATTAGTTTAAAATTGGAGTAACTGAGTAGTGGATCAGGTCCTATAGTCAGACATATGTTTTCCACTAGATAATGGCTACTTATATATTTATGAATTTTGAAATGCTTTTCAATTCAATTATCATTGTTACTGTGTGCAGGAAGTAAAGAAGTAAATTGCAACCAAGCTTTCAGGGGTTTATTCCCTCATGAAGCTCTTGTATTTCAAGTGTCAGGGGAAGGCAACTGTACAGTGCCCTCTACATAATAAATGACACTGTTGAATATTCTTAATGTTTTTGTGTTTGTGGTTTTAGGGACAGAACTATTACCTGTTGCTATGTAAAATATAATGAAGGATACTGATAATCAACCCAGGACAGATACTAAGCTATCCTGTCTTTAACCAAGCTGCAAAGTTTCAAAGAGGTGCAAAATAATTGCTACTCAGATCTATTCTGTTCTGATCACCCCTAGAAACAGAAAGTACTCACAAAGTGATAAACAGCTTTCAGGCAAATGCATAACTCCAGTGTCAACTGGAGTTATGTGCAGACACTCAGAGCAGAAATAGTATATAGCTCTCCATTCCTGAACATGACAGTCATAATAAACCTTAACCTCAACATTCCCTGCTTTCCTCAACCACAGCTAAAAATGCTGCACACATTTATACCATCTAATGAACTAGACATTAAAAGGAAACCACAGATCTATACAAGTAGATTATCAGGAAGAGAAGTGTGAAGTGAATACTTGCTCATTACAGTATCATGGTAGTTACAAAAAGGAAAGACCTAATAAATCACTGTTGTCATTCTTCAGCAAGAGTAGGGGATAGTCTGCCATTGGAGGTCCCACCAGCTACTAAAATAACTGCTTGTAAAGTGTATAGTGCAAACATAATGCAAAATCTTTGGGGACAGAAACTCAGACTGACCGTGGCGAACCTGGAAAAGAAGATGGATGTTTATTTTACTCTTTGATGGCAATACAAAGGAAGGAGAGACTATGGAGTGAAGGACTTTGAGAGTATCGTGTCTGCCTTTTGAGACTGTTACCTACTCTCTTTATTGGTATAAACCAATTAATAGTAGATGATGACTCTGATTATGAAAAGGAGGGAGAGGTATAAGACTTGCTCTTTCAGAAGCAAGTAAATAAAGAAAGAGTAGGAGTGAGTGGAGTTTAGAACTGACTCTTTTTCCACCCACACCTCCTTGAAGCCAGGAAAACATCCAGGATTGAAATGATCAAAACCTATAGCAAATAGTGGTCAGTAATGAATACGTATCACTGTAATGAGCAAACACAAAGAACAAAACTCTGTTATTGTTATGCCTCAGAGACATATTTCATGCTATTCCTACAGTTTCACTAATAACCAAATCCTTAGTCTACCCAATGCCCAGTTTTCTGTTGGTTAATAATATTAATAATTATTTTTTGTCCTGTCTCACCTCTCATTTTCCTTGTTTTGACCTGATACATTTTCTATTGTTTTATGAGACAATTTGACAATAAAGGGCAGAAAAATATCTAGCTACTAATATATCCATTCTTCTACACAGCACAGGATTTACCTTCCTCTGATTGAAATTCTGATGGTGGCTGAGGGCCTGATTGCACTAGCTACAATTACTAGAATCTGGTTTACAATTTGTTCTGTAACTGTTATTCACATGTAACTTTTCAGAAGTCTTTCTAAAATTATTTTTTATGCAGATAATTAGACTGATATTTAAGAATTCTAATCTCATATAAATGCTCAATCAAAACACATATTTTCCTGTGAGCTAAAAATGTCTAGATTTCAGTTTTGATTCTCAAAAGAATGTTATTGTTCCTTCAGGACGTGAAATGGAACATAAAAAAGTACTTTACCTCACCATTTGAATTGGATAAATTTTTTCTCCTCTTTTTTTCTTTATTTTTGAATGTTTAATTGATTATTGTTGTCTGGGATTTTTTTCCTTAATATCTTTATCTTTTTCTCCTGTAAGTTTGGGTTTACTGCTTTTAAAAAAGCTACAAAAAGAATATCGTCCTCATTTTGTGCTTTTTCTTTTGTATATTTAATTTCTAAATGAAAAATAGACATTTTCAATTTCAGGACCCTGTCAGTCAGATGTCTCTCTTAAGGGAATACCAAAGAGAATAATAATTCTGACTGTATGATGTGTATTCCAAGATTCACCATTTTTTCACAAGCCGAAAAACAAATTCTGGTAATTGAGTTTTTGGCAAGTACTAGTAGGAACTGGACGAAAACTTAGAGCTGAAATTGCAAATATTTTGGCATATTAAATACTTTTTTATCCATAAGATAAACCTTTTACCAAGTGGTAGATGGACAAATTACAATGTCCTCATGATTGTCTGGGTTAATGCTTCCCTCAGAAAGGGGGGAGGAAAGAAAAGGGTTTGAAAAAGCCCAATAAATAATCTTTTACCTTTGCAGACAGTAAAAAGAAATGCAATTCAGCAATCAGAAGGAAGAAGAAAAAAATGACCTCTGGAAGTGGGAGGGATAGATAGAGACACAGAAGGAATTTACTTGTAGAGTGTGCACAGAAAAGTCATATACTTGAAATGACTGGTTCTTGTTCAAATACATTTGTGGGCAAACCCACATTTTGCGTTGGGGGAGCACAACTTAAGCCAAAATATGGTAGAATGTGGTATCTCCATGATCATATTTCAATACAAGTTATTAGAATCCCTGGTTTAAAAAGGAGAAGAGTGTTGATGTAGACTTCAGAAATTGTGACAGCAGGCAAAACAACTTTTTGCACTTATGATGAGAAAATACGTATGCTTCTCTACATTTTGTTTTACTTCAGCTCTATTTAGTTTTAATCCAGTCTATTTTAAGGGATTTCTTTTAGATACATTTCTATTTCTATTAAGCGCATGAACTTGAGATTCTTTGTAATGCATGGGTCATTTGAAAACAAATGCCATCATCTGCCTGATGAAGTGAACACCAGGGAGAGGGATAGCAAAGTCAATTCACTTTGGCTTCTCGTGAAAGAAACTACAGAAGAATGAGAGGTGGAAGTGTGCTGAAGTGAGAACATGGTTTAGTGGTGAACCTGGTGGTGGTGCTAGGTTGACAATAGAACTTCGTGGTCTTAGAGGTGTTTTCCAACCTTAACGATTTTATGATTCTATGATTCTGAGTGTCATGATCTAGCAGTTTTCAGGGACCTAGTTCTAGGCCATCACATGAATGGTAAGGCTGATTTTCCCTGGCTTTGCACTGTGTAAAACCTCTCAGTGACAACAAAGTTTATCTTAATTTACTTTGGGACGAACAGGAGTGTTATTGGGTCAGAACCTCCCAAAATTTTATATTATATGGGTCCCTTCCAACTCAGAATATCCTATGCTTCTATACTTTACAGTATATAAATTGCAGGCACAGTAACTATTGGACTTTGAAGGAAGGTGCAAGTAATAAGCATCATGCATCCTCTTTTTCCTTTAAATGAAACTATTTTATGTATTTGAAGATTATAAGTAAACAAATTGATTAAAGCAGTCATTCCTTCCTTGCCAGGTCATCTTTTTCTTAATCTTGAGATTCACAGCAGAAGTGAAGCATGCCAGAGCACCTTCTGATTTATCTGACACTGATATTTTTTGCTTATTTTACAGTGGACTGAGACAAGAACCTTTATGCCCTTTTCTGAGCCTGACAGTGTAAGCATAAAATACTGTGTTCCCATTGAAACAATTCATGTCACAGGTAGCTTGCATCCTCTTAAATGGCTGTTTCTTGGAAGTAAGTTATTGTGCAAAGTCAGGGTCAGAGTAGGCTATTACAGACCAAGCATCAAGAACACATGGGGAGGGGCATTGCTGGAGAGGAGTCCATGGGGATAACTCCCCACTGTATTGCCTCCCTGGTGGTATATCCTGCATTTCTACTGCACATTGTTCATTTAGAGTCACCATATACAGCAGAAACAATTCATGCACCCCAAATTTGCCGGAGTAAATGTTCATAAAATCTGTGCCCTGAGGTCAAGATAAAACACCTATGTCAGGTACATGTTTTGTAGTGTGGTTTCTCTGTGATTTCATGTGCTGGTCAACAGTAGTAAAGACAGTTATGCTGGTGAAGAGTATTGAGGGTTGTAACAGCTCTGTGGTTACTGTAGTATCCTCAGTCATTTGTTATTATCTCTGTGTCATGGCACATAGAAAAAAGGAAAGAGATGGACACAAATTGCTGCAGTCCTCTACGGGAAACAGGACACATATATCTGTGTGTCGTCCTGCAAAAGCTCTTTGAGTACATTATTTCAAATGCTATTTGAGGACTGATTCGAAATTCAAAACTGAAATCTGTGGAAAAACTGCAGCTCATCTCAACAGACTTCAGAACAGGAACATGGACAATGAGGAGAGACTCAAGGAATAAAACTACTTTGAAAATATGATCTTAATCTGCCCCAAACACTGCCTCACTTAGATTATCTACACAGGGACAGTGTGATTTTCTGGGAAAGCCAGAGAATGAAGCAGCAAAATGCATTTATATTTAAGAGGAAAAAAAAATAAAGTGTTTTTATGTTATGTTAATGCTTTTCCACCTTACATATTTTAGTTATATTTTTTATACTTTTATATCTTACGCTATAATATGTTGTCACATAATACAAAAATATGTTAGTATGATATTCTAAGAACAAGCTTTTGCAGTTTTTCATCAGCTCAAATTTGTTACTTCAGTGTTTAATTATTGTTTGAACACGTCTGTGGAAGCACACAGCTCCATCTCAGTGCTACATTCTGCTGTCTGTACACTGTTCACATGCTGAATCCACTTCCTGCCTTCACTATTAATACTTATTGTCAGAAAGGCTGTGCAGACAATTATAACCTTGTCAGATGATTGAATACTTTAGGGGACAGATTTCCAAAGCTATCCATGTACATAAAACAGATATGTGTGTCCTATTTATAAAAGTATGTGAGGGTTTTGAAGCTGACCCACCTACTGTGGCACACAGTGAGCTTTGCATCTCAGCTGGAGCTTCTAGGAGCTGTCTTATTATGACTAACAAGTCTACAGGTCAGGTGTCCTGGACTAGTTCTCCAAAAGAGGAGAACCCGGAGTTTCTGAGTAGAGTTATAGGAAATACTTGCAGTAAGCACAATCAAATGGAATTAATATAATGCTGGATTTCAGCAGAAAACACACACCTCAGCCAAAGTTCATAAAGTGATTTTGGACTCATCTTTAATTTTGCTTTACTCTCATATCATATTTCAAATCTAAAGGAATTATTGTAGCCAAACCGATGCTCAAACCACAGCACTGTTTCTGGGTTTGTTTGTGAAATTTGGAAAGAAAAAAAAAAATTAAATTTAAGCCAGAATTTTGGTATATACAAATAAACAGAAAGTTATGTGGCTGAGGAATGAAGTTCTTCCTCAGAACTGCTTTTATGCAAACATGACCCTCCAGAACCTCAATGAGCCAAAGACTGTTGAGACTTGCTCTCCCTGATTTAGCAGTTTACTTAAGCGTGTGCCTGTCTATAAGCATATGGATAACTTCATTAACATGACTGAGAGTTAGGCAGGTGCTATGACAGCCTAATGGAGTTAGGCCTTGTCTGAGGAATGAGTTCTGAGTGTTTGTTCTTGAACAAGTCAGCCAACAGTCATCTTGGCTTTTGCTGACCAGACTGCTTTGTCCTTTGTATCGGTGGCCTTTGACTAAACTTACCAATAGGGTAGTCAGCAAGAGTGAAAATTTTGGGTTGTGCATAAAATTGTTTTAGCTCATTATAATTAAGGGCATATACATCAATCATGAATTTTATTTAAAAAAAAAAATCCTAAACTAATGACTCACTTCAGGAAAAAACACCTGTGAGTAAGATGGCATCCACATTTCATCCATACAGAGAGTAAAGTTTGAGAAATGAGGGTTCAAGGAAAAGACTTATGATACAGGAAGTAACTGAGAAAAGGTCTTATCTTGAATCAAATGAGTGGGTTTTTCCTGAGTTCACTCCCCAGATCTGAGTAGCAAGAACTTCAAGGGATCAGCAGCACCCCATCTTTACCCCCAGAAAGCAATATTGTTCTCCTGTGTAGAAGTGAACTCTAAATTACTGTGCCTTCATTTCTCTCCTCCTGTTACAGCTCTGATCGACTAAACTACTGGGTTTCAGAAGGCACTGAAAAGTTAAAGTTGAGAGAAGGAAAGACATCCTGGAAAACATACATGGACAGACCTCACCACATTGAAGAGTGAAGTTTACTCTTCACAAAAGAGTGCGGTGTTAAGGAAGTTCCACATGGTTTTAAAGTTAATAGAAAATTCCTGATTTATTTTTCAATATAAACCCCAGAAATATTCTCAGTGTCTTCCAAAGCACTTACTGGCTGCTTTACAGGACACTCTGCCTATCAACATATAATATATTCATTTTTGAGATATAGCATTGCTTTTAAAATGTAGGTTTTGTTTTCTTTGCTTTGTTCCCTACATGTAAAATGGAATATTCTTCCTACACAGGGAAAGTAGTCTTTATTAAACTTGCAGGCTTACAAATGAACAAGGCCAGACAATGTAAAGAGCTGAAAAAACTTTTTTGGGGGTTGATTTATGTTGAAACAAGCAAGTGAAATACAGCATATTTTATATTGTCTGATAAAAGATGGTTTATAAAAAGCCCTTCAAAATGCAATGTTTTGAAAACCACAATGAAAAATGAATTTTTGATAAGTCTTGCCTCAGTGATAGTCTTGGCCAAGAAGAGACTTCTACTGTACAAGTGCAATACAGAATTTTGACTTGAGAAACTCTGTATGGGACTGTGTTTTACATCAGTCATTAAATTTAGGTAAGGAATCCAGAAGGAAAAGAAAGAAGTGATAGAACCAGTAGATATCAAAGAATTATTACAATCTATTTAAGGCGAGAAGCACATTCTGGACTACAATTTTTCTGATAATACAGAAATGCCCCACTTTGATGATCCAAAGTTTTAATCTCCTTCTGCTTTCACTGATATTTTTTAAGATGAAACACATTAAACCTTCCAATTTCTCCCAGTTCTCAGTTTTTCCTGGAAAAAACAATGATGCTCTTTCATCATTGGTAACATCAAACTAATGAGTTCACCATTCCAATATTACCCTCCAAATAAGACAAAAAAAAGGAAGACAGCTGAGCTTTCAGAGAGGTGTAGAAAGCCATTCTGGATTATTCACTTTTGTATACCAGTCACTAGACATGACTGTCTCTGAAAGTTCTGACTTGACTTTTGCCAAGCCATCATTCCTGATGCTGCATTGACCCACATCTTGGATATATACATCATTTAAAACAAAGCCAGTATAAGATAGTCTTAATAGGTATTTTGGGCTTTTGTATGCATTGAGTGTGGAGTTGATCACGTAAGGTGCAAAACATTCCCAAATCAGCTTTAATCACATTTTTCTGAGCAGAAAGGTTTTATCAGAGCATGTGCCCCTTAGGGATCTTATGTTGTTCAAGCACTTCTATTCTTCCTCTTCACTTATTTTTGATGTTAAGTGGTAAGAAAAGCTAATTATACCTTTACTGTTCCATTGGGCCAGGTTTCACTGGATGTAAATCACTTTGGTTTAGTTATGCTGATTACTATTATAATGTTAATTTTTGCATTCTCACTGTCCTAGAAAGCAGCTATCATAGCACTGCACTCCTAGGGTACCTCAATTTGAGCACCTGTAAATGCCCAGTTTCCAATAAGGTAATTGAGGCTACACAGAGTTTTCTGGTGTACTTGTTGCCAAATGGAAAGGGGACAACTTCCTAAGAACATATTGACATCATATTCCCTTAAACCTCAACCCAGACCAAAGGTTAACTAACAGTTTAGGAAACCAAATTACCAGATTTCCTGATTTCCTTATTATTTAACATTTCTCCACCAGCAGCACACCTTGAATTAACTCAGGCAGTCCAGTGAGTTCATGTTTTGAAACTTTTGAACTTCATTTCAGAGAAGTGAAAGTGTGTTTACCCCCTTGTTGTGAACTCTCCAGAGAAAAAATGTTCAATGTAATAAGCATAAGCATTGCTACCTGACAGGAACTTGTGGCAAGACCAGTAGCAGCCATTAGCTAAAAATGTTGAAATTGCACAGACCTGTGTTTATGCCAGGGATTCATTTGGCCATTAAGTTTGGATTTTATCTGGATTTTAAAAATTCTGAAGAGCTGTGTTGCTTTGAAGCCAGTGCCTTAGATTTGGGCTGACCTTTCCTATTCTAGCTCAAAAACACAAGTAACAAGCAATTTAATACTATAACTAGTATTTTAACAGCCACAAGAGCCTAGTAAAAGTGTGATATTTTTTCCCAAGTTTTCAAATCATCTATCTTTCTCTACAGTTTACAAAATTGCAGTCACCCTGACATCTTCTGAAATGTAAGCAGGGCTGTTGGTTTTCATGTGTTTTTTTGTTTTGTTTTTGTTTTGTTTGTTTTTACCAATAGATCTTTTTGAAAAGAAAAGCCTAAGTGTTACATAGAATTACAGTTCTTAAATAACAAATAATACTGTATAAACCTCTCTTCCTACGTGTTTTCCTTAGTAGTCTGTGGAAGAAGGGGGAAATGCAAGAATTCAATGAAACATAAGCAGCAAGTAAACCTTTCTATCCTCTCCAATTACACAAAAATAGGAAGGGAGCATCATTTTCAAAGGAACAAATGTTACACAAGACATGCCCTTTAAATCCTTTTTAAGGCTCCGTGACCTGTAAAACTATCTGCAATATCAGCAACAGAAAGCTTTGCACAGAACAAATGCTTATGTTTTATGTGTACTGTATTTGCTAATCATTAGTTCATAAGCAAGAGCAGATATACAGTGTGCTATAAATAATGGCGGGAATGTAAAAGTGAATTGATCTGTCTGGCTATCTAGTAATACTGCTGGCAGAGAACCAGTTTTGAATGGCTGCCAACTACCATAGACCCAGCCAGGGATTTGTCTAGGGGTCTTGCCCTGTCAGGCAGAAAACAGTCTTAAGCTGAGCTCCCAGAACTGTGAGCACCGCCTACTGCTCAACAATGAGCATTTCCTGCAGCGTCCCCTTTACCCACTTAGTTAAATAGCAGAAAACATGCACGAGTTACCAAGCTATGAAACCAAGCATCTAAAAATATTAATCACTGGATAGAGAGGTCAGCGTGCTTGTGAACTGAAGTGAAATACATTGTTCAAATTGACTACGCACATGGAGAGTGAGAAACTGAGAGCGAGATCCACACAGGCACACAGACACGCACAAATATGCTAAATTTATTCTGTTGCCAGAGCCCTTAAAGCATTCCACAAATGTATGGTAGCTACTGTGCCGAAATCCTCATGGGTGAGGTAGTAAACAGGCAGAAGAACGGAAGCGTATATAGTGATCTAGATATTTTTAAGAGGATAATTATGCTAAATAATGTGATTGTAATAGAAACAAATGGGGTGGGGCTTTATTACCGGAAAGAAAGGAGGTGGCTCAGAAGCAAGTCCTGACAGCAAAATTATTTCCCCATCTCTAGCGCAAATGGAGCAAAATGGTGGGCTAATTTTCCCCTCTTCCTTTAAGTCAGTCATGCTAATCCACTTATTGCATTGCTTGAACTAGTTTTCCCTGTGTATAAACATGGAAAGACAGCTCAGGCAGCAAACTTACCTCGGGATGCCTTGCAGGGATTCAATAATGTGCCTGCTTGGCACTGTTTCTTGTATCCCTCAAGGCTCTCTCCCAATCTCTTTGTAAGATCAGCCCTGGCTCAAAAAAAAAAAAAAAAAAAAAAAAAAAAAGAAGACGAAGAAGAGGAAGAAAAAAAAGGAGTCCTATCAAGTGATACAGTTCAGCTTAATGTAATCTCTTTTTTCTAGGTGATTCTGATTCACTGTTTGGTACAGAATCAGAGCGATCAGGGTGTCTCCGTTCATGTGTGTGTGTGCACGCACGTGTGTGCAGGCACACTGATTACGTCTGCTCAGTATTTATATTCCTATATAAAGCTATATATTATCTTTGCTTACAAAGAGAGGACAAGTTGCTAATTAAGTACTGGTAAATTGAATTTCTTCAAAGTGAAGCTTATAGATCAGAGACCACAGGACTTGGGTTGCTGCTTTGGTTTTGAATTTGGTATGGCTTTATTGAATTTTATAAATACCAACCAAATTCAAACAAAACTGATTTAGATTTCATCTCATCACTTAAAATATATTTTGTAGAGTACAGCCTGTGCAGTAATCCTCTGCTATACTTTAATTTGGTTTTAATTTTATAGGCCCTGTTTTAACTGCATATTTCCAGACCTTTATTTCTCTCACAGCTCTTAGCAAAATGGTAGCTCATAAACACAAGCTCTGCTGTATAGACTTTGCATTTCATCCCAAAGTATTTCCTTTTTTATAGCCATGGTCTTTCCATCTTAGTGCTCTGAGCTTGGGTCACAAATCTCACTGCTATTCCAGTGTGTGACATCTTCGCTCGTTTGCCGCTGCTCATTAACAAACAATACTGCTGTGAAATTGGTTTAATGACAAAGTAATAAAATTGCTATTCTGCTCACAGATTGCCTGAGGCACTTTGAGCTCCTACAAGGCTTACTGTGGGTGCCAAGATACATTAAGCTGCTTATTCGTAAAAACTGCATCATCCGTTTTTTTCACAGGTTTTTTCCTTTCCCTATCTAGCCCCTGCTTCTTTTTATCTTCAAATAAAAAGATATATTTGCTTATGTTCTTCCATGCTGTCAAGTTTTTACTTTCATGCATATTTCTGGAAAATGAAAGTGTATTTCATTTCATTTTTCTTTTTAAAAGGTCACTCTGTCCCTATTTCAACGTTGTTCCTGGACTCCAAACCCTTTGCAATGCAACATTAAGGGAGACTTATTTTAATATACCATATTATATAATTGGGATACTAGATAGAGTCAGTCCTATTTTAGGCATAGCTGGATAAGAGAACTACTTATAGAATGAGTTTCCTTTTTTAAAGAACTGATTCGTGCAATGAAACTATTTTCTGTCAAGGTTCTAAGGCGAAAGCATTTTTTTTTTTTGTTTCTGTTTTAAACGTGAAAATAATTATATCATACCTAGTTACTTTTCATACTCAAACTCTACAAATACAAAAATATGGCAGAGTAATGACAACTGAAAAGCTCAGAGAAGCATGTGGTTTTCATAAAGAACTGCATGTTTTAGAAAGTCTTCCTTTTCTTTTTCTTTACACACCTTTTTCTTTTTTCATTTATCTGAGGCCTGTATGGACCCAGAGATTTCCTGCTGGCAGACAATGCTAAAACAACCCAATTGATCTTTGACAGGTGGACAGGTCCTGATAGTTATAGTCAGGCATCTTGACACCACCAAAACAGTGTAAACAAACATTTCTAATTAATACTACTTTCACAATTTAAACAAGCATGCTAAACATTTTTATTTATCAGTTTTAATTCAGGGAATGATTGTAATCTCTAAATGCTTCATTGCACTTACATGTGTACATTTGCACACACCTATATATAAAGCACTTTTTAGGGAAGACAATGGGAAAAAACCCCATGTCTTATTTCCACTTCAATAACAAGTAATTTGACCTGCTGAGTAGCTTAGGAAATGTGGTTTGGGTACCTGTGATGGTTAGCTAGCAGTGGAAAAACTGGTTCAGAAACAATAAGACCTGGTCTGAACATGAATCTCACACACACCCCGCTGCCCCCCTTCTCTGCTTCAAACCTCAGACTGATCCTCCTTTCAAATACCTTGTGCTTCAGGGCTTCCCCAGGTCAGATTCACTGCAGAATGTGTCTGACCTGAGGAAGCCTCAGAGCATGAGATTTGAATGTAGCAGGCTGCTGCAGGCCCAGGAGAGACTCCCAGCCTAGTGAGCACCCCTCGCTGGGATTATCCAAGGTAGGAAGGCCTGCTGGAGGTCAGGAAAGGATTTAAGCACGCACAGAGGAAAGTGAGGGATAATGGGAGTAACTATGGCTGAGTTGGGCTGCTGACTCTGCTCAGAGGTGGTCATGAAGTACATTGGGAGATCAGGGAAGAAAAGGGAAATAAAATGGAGGAAAGAGGAAACTGTGGGTCAGAGGAGAAGGATAAGCTGATGTTTAAGGGGATTTAACTGGCTGCTAGGAGAGAGAGAGGACCTCCAGAAGTGTGGGAATGGAAAACCTGTGAAAGGCCGGCAATTGCCCTGTTGGTTGAGGAAGAGTTAATGAGGTTAAAAACCCACATATCATGGAAAGTTTAAATAAGAAGTAGATCCTTTTGGTACTTTCTGTAAGTGTTTTCCAATTTTCTGCTTCCCTATGATCTCTTTCTGTGCCCAGTAAAAGCAGTGTAGAAAAACTGATTATGGCCCCATGATCTCCAGGTCAGATCTTTTTTCTCTCCACACCAGGTTTAAAACTTCCTGCTGCCTGTTTTAAACTCTGCTATCTAATCTTCACTTCCAACAAGTGACCTACAAACTTTGTGTAGCCTGAGCATGTGGGTGCAGTGAGTCTTAGATTCACTGACTCTCTACTTACGGGGCATTTCCCCACCCCAGAGGAAGCTGACAGTTCATGCTCTTATTGTGTTGTTTTCGAGTTGCAAAGGTGCTCATCATCTCAGTCATGGAAATCAATGGGAGCTAATCCCTAAGGAGGAGTTAGGAGAGCACAAGTGGAGATTGGAGATTTCATATTCCAACCAGAAGAGAACCTACAATGCATCCACTGGAAATACTAATGCAAGATTAATTAAGCTTCTGCTTAATTCTTCTGCTAGGCAGATTTGGGCTGATTTACCGTTCAAAGGGAAAATATTCAACTATCTACTTATCCTAATGTCTGCTGGAGACCCTAGAAGTACGTATCAGACCCCAAGGATTCTATACAGAAGCTTCTGAATCACTTTCTTTTCCTGTCTGTGAAGTATTCACTCATAACTTGCTTATTTTTCTATTCGCATTTTAATGGATCAAATCTGGGCCCAAAGTTTGTGTTGTAGAGAGCATATGTATATCTTTTCTTGGACCCCTGTGTAGAGCACAAGCACAATCTGAGAAAAGAATTTGGCCCATATGAAGGGATTGTCAGGTTTTAAAGATGTGGTAATTACAAGCACACAAGAAAGCCATGAAAGTCTGGATGAAAAATTCAAATGAGCCAGCAAAGACACAAATTTGGCTTTGAACTAGGAAAGCTCTTGCTTTGATCCTGATCCTTTTGGGCTGCAACCACAAGTTCTGACAACAAGCCACATGTGTATCTTGAATGAGCTGATGGGGCTGACTGAGAGGTGTGTCCACTGCCTGTTCTTGCTACCCTGCACACTTACATCTGGTCGATATTTTGGTATTTTATATTTTTCATTGTATTTGCAACTCGTGGCTTATGGGACTGTACGCACTGACAACTGCAAAAATGAAAGGTTAAGGGATAAGAGAAAGATGTTGGACACAGTGACACTGAAATTTTGAAAGGAAAATCACTGAGTCTGGGAACTATTCTATAGCAAGTATCTCATTTCTCCTTATCTCTTTCTTTCCTCAAATGGATAAGAAAATGCCTTTGGCCCTCTACAGGTTCTCAGGTTTAGTATATCTGTGCTTTTCCAGACTGACTTGACACACCTCATTTTGCTGTCTTAGAACACCTAGGAATTTTCCATAGACTTGTTTTGAAAAGTTTCCTCATTGTTTGTAAAGTGATAAATGAAGGAATTGTTTATTTATGAGTAATTAGTGCAGTACTCCCATGACAATTAACCTGGAACAGATTTGCTGGTGCAAAATTGCTGGAAAGTGTGCTTTTTATTAAAACAATTGGGCCAGAAAAATTGTCTGACCATAGAAGAATACCCCAGAGTAGCTATAACTGTGGTAGGATAGGGGTAGGATGATGTGTGCAACAGCTAGCTATTGTAACATCTATGTGCCATGGCGAAGGAAAGTACAGAAGAAGAGAGAGGACTAGTTGAGAAGCCAGAGTCTGGTGTGACAGAGGCACAGCAGAAATTGTCCTAGTTTATCTTTGCAAAGATTTGATACTTACAGCTGTATCAAAACCCAAATGGAAGGTAAATGGCCAGTCTAAAATTAGGTAAAGAAAGCTCAACTTATTATATGTACTCTTCATGAGTAGATTTTGTCTTTATTCATGTCAGGTGTGACTTGTGCTGGGCCAGGACAGTCCCACAAGACACTGTGCCCTGAGACTCCCTCCTGAAGCTCAGCTCCCCCAGCTTTCCCCCTGCTCTAAGGGAGCAGCAATTTACTGCTAGCCCACACCAGCTGCCGATAATTCCATCTTCACTCCTCCCCCAAATCCGTTCATAGCAGCTTGTATTTTGAGAGTACAGGGGAAGAATCTCCTCAAGAGATAACACATTGAAAATAAATGTTAGCTTCTATAAAAGGTACAAGCTTAAGTATGCCATGCCCACTGCATTTATTTAAGGATACAAGTTCCTTCAAGCAAAATGTCAATATTTTATTTCCTTCAAACTACGAAACTATGTTATTTTAGTTGAGCATTAAAGCAAGTCTCTGGTTTTATTTGCTAATTGCAATAAACCTTCTCAAAGGAATGTGATTTGAAAGTTGTTTTAAATGCAGATGACATTAGATTTTGGTCTACAGAGTAAACCGGAAAAAATGTTTGCTGAAGGTTGTTAGATTTACTTTCCCAAACTCCCAAAGTATTATGTTTTATGAAGGACCGTGTCATTCAGTTATACTTGCACCTTGACAATGATAACTAGCGTGGTGCCACGGAAACCGGAAAAATGCATTTAGGGTTGGGCCTATGCACCAGAGAACAGAATCAATCTTCCTAATTAACTGCAAATTAGCAATCCCAAAATGAGTGGGATCAACCTGTCTTCACTGGCCAAGAATCATTTCAAGTATATAGCTTCCTCTAAGTGCCTCTAAATTACATTTATGCCTGTATAAAGTAACATTCTTTTAATCTAATGCTGCATTAATGTCACTGATCTGAAAGTTATTGCACTGTTTTAAATTTCTGCAGATAGGTAGACAGATAGAAAGATAAACAAATTAATAGACAGTTATGGAGATAGCCTGATGTTTTGTTATTCAGGACTCAGAGTAGCTCATAAATCACACTGAAGCCACAAACAAGGTACTAATTAGCATAAGTCTCTGGAAAGAAAAGTTTCTGTTGAATAAAGAAATTCTTTAAGGCCACTGAGCAGTAGCTATTAATAAAGATAAAAATAGTAAATGCAGAATGGAAGATAAAATGCAAAAATGGGACACAGTAGATATTTGATTAATTCCATCCCTAATGATCAAAATCTCCAAATAATGTTAGGCTAAAACTAACATTACTGATATACTGTTTTTACTCTTTAGGGTGTATGATCAAAAAGATCTCGGGTATTGTGTGAGTACAAAGGACTGACCTTGGGTGAATTAGCTTAATTAGTTAATGCTTGTAAAGCACTAGATGGGTGTTAAGTATTAATTAATTATTAATTATTATTGGGTAAAGATGGGATTTGGAATCCCATCGCTCATACATGTGCCCCATCCTTCATACAAGAGCTTCGTGGGGGCCCCACTGGTCTCTGCTTGCCTGCGTGTCTCACAAGTCTCAGCAGAGTTTGGCAGCCCCATTCCAAGGAGAGGGAAATGGGGAGACATTAGGCATTTTGTCCTGGTGGCTGAGTGAAAAATTGGATAGAGAGACTCCTTTTTCGGTTTTGTTAATGTCTTGTTTTGTGATTTGATGAGAGAATTTGCAGTTTTTAGCTAAGCCAATTTCTCTGTGCAAGTTCCTTAAGGAACTGATGCTCAAATGAATGTCCGAGTTTATCTGCATGTAATGTGCAATTCAAAATGCATTCCTTTCAGTGCTGTTGTGAAACTACTCTTTGTCTTCTTTTGCCATTACCTCATAAAGGTCGTTAACCTTATCTTTTATTATCATTATTTATACCATTTAATATGTAAAGTGAATAGTTTTAAATTACAGAGGATCCCTGACTCACAAAAAATACCTTCTCAAGATTATTCTGAGGTATCCTTTCCACTCACCTTTGCCCAGAGCTGTTCTTGATCAAATGCTGGTAATATTCATTTCAGGTTTATTTTCAGGGTTATTCAAATATTAGCCATTGTAAATCCCACTAATACATCTACTCTCAGGCTAATATTTTCCTTTCATTTTAGTATGATACATAACTATTGGTAAATGACATTGAAAGGAATGTAACATTTAACTACGTTTCACTTCGCATTAGCATTGTCCAATTTCTCATGTTTTAAATTTTTCTGCCTCACTGCAGCCTAGAAGAAAATACATGCTGGAATAATTATATGAACAATTTAGATTTAACATATTGAATAGCAGAAGAGCTCATGCCCGCCCATTTGTATTTTTTCCCCCTTTTCTCCATGCTAGTCTGGAAGATGAGTAATTTCTCTCCTTAGAAGCATACCTAATAAACAAAGCTCTAATGCTTAGAAGGGAGTGAGGGGAGGAAAGCGCTTTATTACTACTGTTCAGATCAATACACAAAAATCTCAGGACGATAGGGTAATTAAAACACGCACAAAGTAATTCATCAACTTTTGCTTGCCTTTTGAACCAGCTTTCTGATCCCTGATGTTTTTGCTTGTAAGAATTCAAGACAGCTCCCAGCCAGCATTTCCCACTTAGCTTACAGCCCTAGTTTTCATTCACAAACAAGAAATTGTGTTGGCCTTGCAACGCATATGCTTCATGTTTTTTCATCCCTTCCCTGCTCTTTGTCTGGTGTGAGATGCTAGCTAGAAGTGAAATTTACCTAAGAGCTAAGAAAAAGGGGAAAAAACAATCTGCGCTGTTTGACAAGTGAGAAGTTCAGCATCGACTCAATCACTGATAATTTTATGCTGCTGGTTATTACACTTGGATTGTTTGTAAGTGCTCCTATTAAAAAATGAAATAACCACTCCTGCTGTAATGAATAGACCAAAGAGCGTTTGAACCATTTTCATGATTAAAAATAATATTAAAACTTACTTTGAGTTATCTAGTGGAAATGTCTCATTTCAGCTGGGGGCTGTGAGGAGCAGCGTTCGCACCACAGAGCACCACTTCCTGCGCTCCCAGAGTCGACTGTTATGATAATTACCTTACTGGCATTCCTGTTTTGTTTCCCAGACCCCCAAATGTTTCTTTTCTAATGACAGAGCTCCAGTTGCTGCACTTAAAATGAACAGAATACTTCTTAGAAAATAATTCGATTCCATACTGATTAGCAAAAATGTTAAATATAACTTCAGTTGAGTTTGGCTATTGTTACAGGTAAGGACTGTGGATCACTGAAAGCTACAGAGTTAGGTCTTCACAGGAGTTGATTGTGTATTAATGTAGCAGAAAGGCTAGGAAAGATTTATGCACTGAATAGGCTCAAGTTCCTGCAGAAGATTTAATCATATTTCTTTGCTTACACAAAACACAACCTCCCTTTGTTATTTATCATTTGCCCTGTAAATATCTGCTAGCCTATAAAATCCTCTGTTATTATCTTGTGTTATCATGATGCACAGGGTGTCAGCTAGGGATCAGTCCCCTTGTGCTAGGTTAAATGTACTGATTAAATAGTAGAGTCCCCACCCCAAACCTTTCCCCATCTGTATATCAGACAGAGCTCACAGTGAGGGCGTGGTGATGGTTTGGGAGGATTAAGTAACAATAAAACAAACAATTTAGCATAAAAAGCAGGAGTCACTTGCCTAACCAAAGACAGATGGGAGTGATTTTAAGGCACAGGTAGAGGCAAGCTCTAAAGAAGCATTTCAAAGAGTGCAAAGGTTAGTTTTAGATGGCTGCCAGGGAAGAATCTCTCCACGCGAGATGGGAGACATTAGCACAACTACAATGAATTTGCTGTTCTTGGTTTGATTTTCCAGTCACTAAATATATAAACCAGGTTACCAAAGTCAAAGAGAGAAGCACAGGCTTCTCCACGAGGGCAGTTCAGATTTTTTACAGGAATATAAAAAATATCTCTGCAGAGTTTTTGCTGTTCTCCCTGATCAATAGAGAACCTTGGTTGCAATCACTGGTGCCCAAGGCTGCTCCTATCCCCTTCCACTAGCCTTAGCAAGGGCTTTACAGTGGGACCACACCAGTAATCAGATGGTTTTTGGTGTTAAGCTAGCCACTCAGTTCCAAGCAAAATTTTCAGAAAACCCAAAACTTTAAAAGCAGTTTACATCATTATAACTAATTTCAACTAAAATGCAATTATTTCAATGAGACCTAGCTATATATGTGACACTTTGAGCCTAAGTGACATGCAAAAATGCCTAGTTGATTTTCCATAGAATTTGAATTGCTAAGTCACTATATTATTTTAAAAAAACCCCAAACTTGGTGATTTTCCCCCTTATTTTGCTTGCACAAGATGAAGTACAATAGTCAACAGATTTATGAAAGGAAACCAGACTGAGCAGTGCATTTTACAACTGCTAAAAACCAAATCAAATAATACCTGCCATTTGTTGAATATCTTATCCTGAAAAATAATCCAGCTGGATTTCAGATTTTTAAAATTAAACATCCAAAATATTCACCCTGAAATTAAATTAAGTATGAAAATTTATATTCAGAATCTATTCTTTTCAAAAAAGTTATTGGTCTCTGGAAATAGGTGCTGCTTGTAATGAATGTGGCATCCACTATTGCTGTAATAGGAACAACTAATGAATAACAGAATTATATTTAAAATTAATAAAAATTATGAAATTTGATGTGGCAAATGTAGTGTATTTTCTTCAGAAATCAAGCTTTAAATGAAATACAATTTTTATTGGAAGATTATCCATTCTAGCAATAAACTCAAACCCACAATTTTAGCAGCCAAAAATAGCAACTTCTCTGAGCCTTAAAAGCAACAGTCCATCACAGAAAATATATTTTTATTTCTGATAGCTCTCAGTTCCTGCGAGTAAAGAAGAGGTTACTGTAGTACTAGTTAACATCACAAAGTATGACAGCATTATTATTGATGTTTTTAGATGGAATAACTGAGGCAGAAAGAAGTGACCTGCCTAAGCAGCTCAGAGACACAAGAAAGGAAATGCTCCATGTCTGTTGGATCCCAGCATACAATTCACTTGGCTACACTGCCACTTTTTATAGTTGCTGTTATGGATTACTAGATCTTAACATCTGAAATTCTAGGATCTCAATAGGATAAAGTCTATTTATCCCAGAATATGTCTTACATATTTTCAATTGCTTTATTTAATACAGGTTTGATATCTCAAAAATAAACTTGTAGAAGTCAGAGCAAGACCCATATGTCTGTGTGTTGCAAAGAATAGGAACTGTACTCCATAAATACAAATTCAGTAGGGGACATAAAAATTTCCTCTTGTTAAGACTTTTTGATCTCAAGGATTTGCCAGACTATCCTTTTCTCTGAATCTTATTCTCTGTCATTGATCATGAATATGAGCAGCCTGATTTGTGGATGTGAGAAACATCATGCTCTGCTGGCACCAACTCCTCATTCTCAAATGACTGTCCTTAGAGTTAGTGGAAATAAACATGGAACCAATTCATGCAGTTGTGTACTCAGACAAACATCCTCTGATTTGAGCCTGGCAGGAGCTCCCCTGGCATGGGGGCAGTCCTGTGGTGGTGTGGGAGTTGTATCATCACTGAGCTCCCCTGCCACGCTGGGACACGGGCTGCCAGGCAATTTGCTAACAGGTGGCACTGGTCCTGGTGAACCTGGCCCTGTTCCTGGTGCTGCCAGGAGATCCTTGCAGCTGGATATCCAACACTTCACTCACACACCTGACTCTATGTCCAGTTGAGAAGATTATGGATGTAACTCTCCTCTAACTTTGATCCAGTCCAAGTATTGAAATCAACCCCATTTATTACAGAAATTCTTTTGCATGACATATAGATTTTGTTGTCTTAGAAACAAAAAATTTGACAGGAGATGAGAAGAAAGGAATCTGCAATCCCCAACCCCACCTCCTCATCCAATTACAAATTCTGAAGACAAAAATTCTTATCTCCTCAAATCCTTGCTTGAACAATTCACAAGGGGCTGACTGCCTTTTCATCCAGCTCAATATAGACCAAGACAAATATAACTGTAGATTGTGCTGAGGTATAAGGTGTGTTAAAAAAATATTGCACTGAAAAAAAGACAGGTAAAACTTTTGGACAAGAATAGCATCCAATCCAAATCTAGCCTCATAAGAAAATAAAACCTGAATTCTCCATAGATCATCTTGGGTTTTGGCACTGCAAGTTAAGTATTATGACCTAAGAGAATAGGAAAAATGAACCAAAAATCTCAGAACTATATGCACTTGTTACAGAAATATTGTCTCAGACCTAGATATGGAACAGTGATGGTGAACATTAAATTCTCCTTAATTCAACAAGTACTTGAGTTATACTTTTGCAAAAATTTTCACACTCCCAACCATAGTTGCTGTGGTTTTTCTGAGCAAATTGAAAACACTAACTATAATAACACATAGAATAATTGTTCCACATCACATTATTCTCACAAACTCTCATGGTTACTGACTTCCTGACATATTTAGTCTCAAAATTTGAAGCTGCTGTGTCCTCCTTGAAGAGCTCGGGTTTACTAGCTCTGTGATGGACCAGAAGTTAGGGCACAGCGACAGTCTCGAGTAGGATATCACTGAAGTGTGAATATACACTACATCAGCTGTTTCTTAATAATGAGCTGTGCATGCTCTCCAAAAGAGTAAATCAGAATTATCCCACCTTTGAGAGGTAAATTGTCTCAGAAATGCTGCATTTATCATGAAGAGAGAACACACATATAAGTAATTACCACAGAGTGGCTGTCAAGATACAAGTGCACATTATACTTTTCTTCATGGTGGGTTTTGTGCCCATAAAACCTGTGACTCTTCTAAGATAGACAAAAGAAAGAGAGATTGAGCCTGCTTTGCTGGCATTGTCACCTGAAGTGTCTGGAATACTAACGTAGTCAGGAATTGGTAGATGAAGTAAAATTTTATTTATTTGCTTGATTCTTCAGATTCCTGAAGGGCCAAGATTTCACCTGACTAAGTTCTAAGAATGAGTTTTTCCAATCGTGGTTCTATTTTCTACTCAGGATATGGCTAGACAGTCATAAGCAAATGATTTACTATTCCTCAATAAGAGAGCACTCATCAGCTACACCTCAATAAGTGATTGCTAGTCTGAGCCCATTATACAGTGAAATCTGTTTGCATATGCCACTTCTTGGGGATAAATACCAGAGATATTGAGGAGTGTACTGTCTAACCATCAAGCATAAAAGACAAGTGAACAATATGCATGGAACAATGTGGGGTGCTTTGACAAAAGATGCTATCATCTCATGAACTACTAGCCCAAAGCTTGCTTTGGACTGAACTTTTGAGGATAAAAACTAATCAGAGACAGGGCATCATTACTCTGATTTGGGGTAAGCAGAACTGAGCCTGAGTTCATCCTGCAAAATGTGAAACATTGAAGAGTCACTCCCACTAGCAATGAAGAAAACTAGGTATTTTCATAGAGCAGGCTAACCTATGATCCAAACTGCCCTGTGAAGCACTCTTCCCTATTTGTGTTGATTAGAATAGAGAAACAATACTCTTAATTTAAGTGCTCACTTAGCTGCTTAATGTCAGCTTGAATAAGAGTGGGTGAGAACCAAGAAAATTAACCAAAAACACCTTTTGCAAGGTATTATGAGCTACAATGTTGAGCTTAATGTAGAGCAGCAGAATTTTAATAACACGGTGCCAAACTGGGAGCTGCTTCTTGTAAGTGAACAAAAAATTGACAAGCATTCTGTCCTCCATGTCAATATGAGTCAGAGACAGAAGAAACATGAAGAAGGTAGGGAAGGTTAGAGGTAATCCCCACTCTGCAGCATTGAACCACCACAGTAAATTGTTTCTGGAGCTAAATGTGAGCCCAGCATAGAGAAGTAAGCCAGAATCATTTCCTTGGGGACTAGCCTGCTGCAATCCAGAAGGACAACAGACAGGCAACAGATCAGTTAAGAGAAACATCATCTATACAGGAGAGGCTGCACACAAAATAAGCCAGGGACTTACAGCCGTAACATATAGGTGCCACTCCAGCAATAAAATTGACATGTAAAGCAATAAATAGCAAGGAGATAATCACTCCCAGCTCATACACAGTATTTGAACAGAGTTCTGACAGAGCTAAACTGACTTAACTACAAAACATCATCCAGAACACCCTGCCAGTACCAGGGTAAGGGGGAATCCAGAAGATACATTCACATTGGAACTACCTTCACCTGGTGAGAAGAGCTATATGAAGAGTATAGACTTCCAGCATAAAACCAACCAACAGTATGAAGACAGCAGCAAAGCAGAAGAAAAAAGGAATATCCACAGAAATAAGGATTTGAAGACCTGCCCAAAAGTCAGCACACTTGAGGTACTTTGACATCTCAAAAGTTGTATGAGATAGCATGGGTGCCACATCTCCAGATTGAACAGTGTGCTAGCAATCTCTGGTCCTCTGATGAGTGCTTGTTGGCATGAAAGTCACAACAGCCAGTAACTGTTAAAAACAAAAAGTAATAACTCACTGAAACTCAAAGGAATAATCACAGGCTGTAAGCAGAAAGAGTTTGGAGATGGCCCCAGGAAGTCAATTCTGCACTACAGGTAGCATGAAGCCTAGCTGCTGCTGCAGGAGCTCTGTAAATAGCTCTTCTGATACACAGCCAGATTAATTTGGGATGGATTTTGTGTACCAGCACATTGTACTTTAAACATTTATTAACTTTGTTCATTCCCCAGTCAGGACAGGTCTCAGCAATCTCCAGCCATGCTGTGCAAGTGCTGCGTCATAATTCAGTCATCAGGAGGTGCTCACAGAGTCAGGAGCCATCAGCAAGCGCTGCTGCCTGAAGTCAAAGCGCCTCACCTCTGTGACACATAACAGCATCAAAGGCTCATAAAGAGAGTGCCCCTAGGCCACTCCCAAATTCAAGTCTTCTGTGTGGCAGTACTGCTAAACCACTGAGATAGCTTCACTTCAGCTGTCAGAACTGGGGTTCTTTTGCTGTCTGTGTGCAAAAAGACCGTTTTCAAGCTGTCTAAAATAAAATAAAATTATACAGGGAGCAGGGAGAAAGAAGTGCAAAATGATGCTTCCAACTCACATAGCAAACCTCTCAAACTAATCAGTCATAGGGGAGGCCAGGTGTCATTTTTGACATATTATTTAGCATCTCTCTCTTTGTTTTATTCTTTTCTAGACTGATGCTGTTTTGCTAATTAAGGTAAATGAAATTTCCAGTGCTTGAAATTCAGGGGTGGCTTCCTCTGTGAGACAGTTTCCCTGTTCTCCATGAACAATTTAAAAATAGAATCAAGTTGGGTTTGTTGTTTCTTTTCTTTTAATTGGTATCACTTTGTCTAGTGCACAAATGCACATGGATGCAATTTAGTGAACTTCAGTCTTCCTCTTGTGGCAAATTGATAGGAAAATTTTATTATGAGTGGAACAATGACTACAGGGAGTGAGGGAGAATCTTGGAGAACTACACATAATTTGGTTGACTAAATGTAATACCTGCATTATATCAGTAGCTAATGAAAACAGTGCTGAATACTGGCAAAGCCTAAACCATTTCTGATTCCAGCTCCTGTCAAAAGGCCACTCCATAAATCAAAGCTGAATTTTATTTAGTGTCAGGAGCCAGTAATCTGACAGAGTGCAAGAGGTGTTTGGACCAAAAGATGTATACCAAATCATGTGCTCCCTAGCTTTGTAATCACAGGGTCACATAATCCATCTATGGATTTTAATAAGTAACTTATTACATTCCCTTTAGTGTTAATTATTTTACACATCACTTGTTCCTGGTTTATTGACACAATTTAATATCTTTATCACATAAAATTACCAGTATAGCCAATCAGTATTTATTATAAATGAGTAGCCTGTGGAGAGATTCTGTTATTTCCTTTCCATGCCAAAATGTAAAAAATAGGGTCAGCATCAGCATCATATTAGACCTTGATTATTTTTGAGATGCAGTCAGTTTCTACCAGCCTGGTTAGGGACAACAAGATCAGAGCTGTTGATGATTTTCAGTCAGCAATTTTCAACTGATTTTTCTTTTTTTTGCTTTTCTTTATGCACCTGAAGAAGTGCCAGATCCAAAACAGTCTGGGTTTCATTCTGCTAGCTGCTGTTAATCTGTAAGAGAATGCACAAATACCCTGCAGATATTGGATCTAAATACCTAACCATAGTCTATCTAGAAAACAATATGATTCTTATTTATTTTAGTTCATAGAAAACATTTTTTTATTCCAAAAACTAGCCTTTTGCATCAAGTTTTCCAGCTTCATTATGAATTGTGATGCTTATATTTTAAAGAAATTTTAATTAAAGCACGTGCTCTTAAATATTTTAAAATAAAATAATAACACATTTTTATAAAATATAAAGTTTCAATCAAACCCACACCCTTTAACTACCTGTTCTGCAATAGGAATCCTAACTGAGGATGAAGGCATGTGTTGCATCTCTTGGAGGAAGGTGAGTCTGATCAGTCTATTAGTTTGAACCCTGGCTCATTCATTTTTCTCATGAACATTTGAACAGTTTAATTTTTCTCTATGAATGTTTGTTGATAAATTCTCTCCGAGCTCATCCACTTAGCAACAGGACAGTGTTTTTTCAGATGGAGGAAGTGGAGGGAATTTCTGCTATTGTTTTCTTGCCTTACTTTGAACATTTATACCTTTGCACCAAGCACTGCACTCCAGCAGTCCCAGCAGAGGCAGGGTAGGCAGCAGCTATCCTACAACTGCTTATGTTAGGACTTTCCTGTTGTTGGATTAGGACTGGCAAAAACTATATATTGGGACTATATTCTTGTAGCTCACTGCCTTATTCCATTGCTGACTGTCTTATTAACACATGGATAATATATGAAGGCAAGTACAACTATTTCACTGCTTTGGAAATAAGAGAGAAGTCAAAATTTTCTGTACTGTCCTTCCCCTCCTCCCCCAGCCAGCCAGGAGGCTGAAGGAGTCCCTAACCACAACTTTGCTAGTGAGGAATGAGCAAATGCCCCCATAAAATAGTTACTCAGTGCTTGTGAAAATAACACTGAAAATTTGCCACAAATAATAGAAAACTGTCGAATGTGAGAAAAGACAAAAAGCACTGTTGAATCCACAGTCACATAGGCTTTGCAGTTAGAGGTCTGAGCTCCACAAGGATACAGCTGTGATGCTTTGTGCTCATGCTGCACACACAGTTTGGCTAGAATAAGAGCTGCTTTGCCCTGGCAGGGTTCTGGAATGATGATAATGTTGATGCAAGGATATCTCTCCCTCAGCCTTCTGACTTGTTCCTTCAGCACAGGACTGGTTCCTTCTCTTGCTCTTCCATAGACTCGTGTGCTAGGATCTAGGTATTCCACTAATTTCTGATTGTTCTGCTGTTCCTTGATATAGACCCATGAGCATATGGAGTTACTGCTCTCCAGATAAGATGGAATTTAAAAAATCTTATCTTAGCCCATATCTAATTTGTCTACTATACTTTCTAATAGTGATATTTCAGAGAAAGACCTGCTGTAAGAGAACAGGAGGAGAAAAAAAAAAGCAAGTTTCCTGTTTATGCCAACTTGCCTATTCCTAATTCAGTAAGTTCCTGCACTGTCCATGAGAGGATGAAAACTTGATAACATCCTTCCTTTTGTTAGTAAAACTATTGTACAGCTACTTTCATGGAGACAGTGATTAAAAATCATGCCACGTGGCTTAGGCAACCAGTAGAAGAAAGGAAAAAGTGAATAATGATGCATGTGGGGAACTGATTTTGCAAGCCATACAGGGCTCAGTTTTATTTACATAGAACATCCACTGAGTAATCAAACAATTAATAGAAAAGCAAAAAACACCAACCCTGTCCTAATTAACTCCGTATTAAGAAGAGATTTCTTCACTCTGTCCCTAACCATGTTTCCATTCTTTAAAAACTCCTGGGCAAAACTGAAAAAATATTGGGAAATGGCTGACCCTGCTTGGTCAAATTGCTAGCACATATTAAAAGAGGAAGGTGGAACTGCAGCAGGGTTTGGTCCTCCATCCTTCACAGCATAAATCTCATCTACTGAATTATAGCATGGTTTGGGTTGAAAGGGACCTCAAACAGCAGTTCCACCCCCAGGGACACCTGGAATGGGCAGGAACACCTTTCACTAGACCAGGTTGCTCAAAGCTCCATCCAGCCTGGCCTTGAACATTCCCTCTCAGGGAAGGGGTATCCACAACTTCTCTGGACAATCTGTTCTAATGTTTCACCACCCTCTCAGTAAAGAATTTCTTCCAAATATCTAATCTAAGCCTATCTCCTTTCAATTTAAAACCATGTGCTGGTTTTGTTTGGGATAGAGCTAATTTTCTTCACAGTAGCTAGTATGGGGCTATGCTTTGGATTTGTGCTGGAAAAAAAGTTGATAACATGGGAATGTTTTCAATAGTGCTGTGCAGTGCTTACACAGAGTCAGGGCCATTTCTGCTTCTCACTGCAGCGCACCAGAGAGGGGACTGGGGATGCACAGGGAGCTGGGAGGGGACACAGGTGGGACAGCTGACCCCAACTGACCACAGGGATATCCCACACCATATGGCATCATGCTCAGAATATACAGTGGTGGGAAGAAGGAGGAAGAGGAGGGGCTGTTCAGTGATGCTCTTTGCCTTCCCAAGCCACTGTTCCATGTGATGGAGCCCTGCTGTCCTGGGAATGGCTGAACACCTGCCTGCCCATGGGAAGTGGCAAATTAATTCCTTGTTTTCCTGTGTGAAGCTTTTGCTTTACCTATTAGACTGCCTTTATCTCAAACAATGGGTGTTCTCTCTTTTCCAGTTCTCTCCCTGACCCCCATCCTCCCTCTCCCCACCGGCAGGGGGGAATGAATGAGCATCTGAGTGTGGCTGAGATAGGACTGAAGTCAAACCATGACAAATGTTGCCTCTCATCCTATCACTACATGCACTGATCAAGAGTTCCTCCCCATCTATCTTGTAGGCCCCACTTAGGTATTAGAAGGTGCTCTAGGGTCTCCCCAGAGCCTTCTCTTGTCCAGGCTGAGCAACCCCAGCTCTCTCAGATTGACTCTACAGGAGGGGTGCTCCAGCCCCCTGATTATCTTTGTGGCTCTACTCTGGACCTGCTTGAGCACATCTGGGTTCTGCTTGTGCTGACACCCCAGGGCTGGACACAGCACTCCAGGGGGAACCTCCTGAGGGACAAGCTGAGGGGCAGGATCACTACCTTCAGGCTTCTTTTGATGCAGCCCAGAGACTTCCTGGGCTGTGGGTTCACAATGCTGGCTCATGCTCAACCTCTGATCCACCGGTACCTCTGATCCTCCTGTACCCTCTGCAGGGCTGCTCTCAATAGGTCGGGATCCTCATAGGATTTCAGAATGGTGAAAAGCATTTTACAATGCCATGGTGGCTGATGCTGCTCTTCAGCAGCACACCTCCCTTCACTGACTTGAGAGGGAAACCACATCTTTTGGCAAGCACCTTGGAACAATGCTCCTCCTGAACTACAGGCCATTTCCTCTCATAAGTACTGTGCTGAAGCACCATAATGATTTGTCAATATATTTATGTCTTCACGTGGGAACTTTTGCCACATTTGCATTCTGCTTTCTTGAGATAAAACGCTAATGCTAACTCATGGCACCACCACTCCCTCACTAATAGCTGTTAGAGTTTCTTTGCTTATCAGTGTTTTTCAAGGAAGTTCACAACTTGAGAGGTCAACTTTAAACAGACTGAAACATTAGCTTGTAGTGACAAATATAAAAGATAAGATATGTCTGGAAACACATGGAAAATGTGGGAAATATCTTTCCCTTGTTTACCTTGTGAGGTAGAAAAAGAGGAATAAACCTGCTCATGTTCCCAGTCAAATACTAGAACAAAGCAGGTCTCAGACAAGGGCTGGGACACAGCAGCAAGTCTGAACTAAATGAATAGTCAGCAACAATGATTATGAGTCACATACAAAGAAGGGAATATATTTTCTACTATAATCACAATAAAACAATGAAGTAGGAAATGGCACTTGAGGCAAGTGCAGCAAAAATGTTCTGAAATAGAAATTTTAAAGCACTGCTTTTTCTGCTTTCTCTGCTGATAGTTTTATTTGTTTATTTATTTATTTATTTTATCAAATGAGGAAATCTGGATTGTTCATACTGTAAAGAAGATATGTTTCTCTCTTTGCTGGTAATCTAAGATATCTCCTGCAAAAGAACTTGGTCTGTGACTAGGAAATCCCCTCTCCTGCCATGCAAACTCTCATTCTGACATTTTTCTATTTCCAAAGCCCTCCAAACCATGTGAAACTGTAGGAAATATAACTAAAATAAATCTCAAAAACTAATATTTTCATTTATGAACTGTGAGCTATTTGTACTAACAAGATGATTTCCCTTCAGTGTGAGGTGTCAGGTAAGTATTACTAGACCCTTTCCCTTGCAGAGCGAAGAACTGAATTAAAGAGGAATTACCTCTCTGAGCAGTGACTTACATGTTTCGAATCTCAAGGATAAGCCAAAGAGAGCTATTAGAGTATATATCATGCTGGGAGAAGTGAAAAAGCTTAACCTTTTGGAAATTCTTCAATGAAAGGTCCAGGCCCAATGCTATGTCCCTAAATTCTCTCTTTTTGTTGTGTTTCAGGCTGGGACCAGTGGAAAGGACGTAGAAGAAGAGGCTGCTCTCAATTCAAAGGTGACCTGTTTAGGCGAAGAGAGTTGAGCAGACCAGCATCACCAACTATCCAGAAAAAATGACCCAGAAGAGGTGTCTCAGGAGTTAAAAAAAAAAAAAAAGTAGGAGAGGAGGAAAATTCACATTTATTGTGTGTTAGAGACCTAAATACTTGAACAGATTCACATGACCAGACTATGTCATAACCAGAAACAAATTCCTTGTCTTCCAGGAGCTGATTCAACTAGCTCTTTCCTGGAAATCTCCAAGGAAAAACTCCCCCAAGAGCAGCAAGGCAGCAACGAGGCCCTGTGGCTGCATTCTGGAGTTCTCCCTCCTTTCCCTACCTACCCTGCAACTTGGCACTGTTTCGGCTAACACAAACAAACCTTCAAACAAAAATAGTAAAATATTAGCAACTTTCAAGCAGTTTCTTTTGTGTGAGCAGTAAAGGCTTGGCAAATGTCTTCTCAAGCAAGCCCAGTGAGACTTATTGCTGTCATTAGGGAAGCAGTCTCTGGCGAGTCCTTGCCTGCAGTGCTAGCCCAAAAGAAAGGGAACCTTTTAAATTAATCTAGGTGCAGAAAAGGAAACTAATATGGGGGAGGGGAGAGCTTTCCAGCAGCTGAAGTCTGATGGAAAATATAGAGTGATAACAATATATTTCCTGATTACAGAATGGTTTCTGTAGGTTTGGTTTCACAAAAAGGAAAAACCTGCCAAACAGAAAAGTGAGCAAATGTGGTCTCTGTTACAAATACTTCTGCACAGAAGTGCAGAAAGAGAAAACTTGTGCCCAGTGCATGATTTTTAGACAGTGGGATCTATTATCCTCTCTCCTGATGGGTGGGAGGATAATGAAAATCCCAATTATCAAAAGGAATGGAAAGCTTTGTTGTGTATCTGAATAGGGCAATGAAATAATTGGTGATTTCTGAACAGGGGCTGCAGTGTATATGCTGGGGACGACCACATTTCTCTTCCCTCCCCAATGGATCTGGCTACCTGCCTATTTTTGTGTGAGTTTATTTGAATTATGCAAACTTGGTGCATGCCTTTATTGTTCTTCATTAAATGAAATCAGGAATATGAATTAGATATGACAACACTTCAGATAAATATATATCCTGTGATAAGACAGAGAAGATCCTTATTTCTGACCTCCTTCACACAGTAAAATGATGAGGCACAAAGGAGCTAATACAGTTGAACTTAAGGGGGTTTCTATTAAGTCTCTACTCAAGCTGGCAGTCCTTTCCCCTTTCCTCCCTGCTTTGTTGACTTTTAAAAGACTCTGGTTGTTATTTGCACAGTGTTTCTGGAAACAGCATTATTTTGAACAAGGGTTACTCTTTCCAGAAATGCTTATCTGGCACAGCAGGAGACAGAGAAATTGCAATTTTAGTGTCAGAATAGGCATTTCAACAATCAGTTCCCTCCACACAGGAAGCTGGCAATGCTGCCTCTCTTTCCAAACACAAGTGGTGCAGTTGCACACTCAGTGCTGATACATCCAGCTTCCTCCCACACCCCTAATTCCAAACACAGAATCCTATTTTTTTTTTAAACTTGCACCACTATCAATCTGGAAAACTATGCTAAAGCCAGTGATGTTTCACCAGCAAAAGCAAAACTGCAAGTTAATGGAAAATCAAGTATTTTTGAAACTTACTGTGCAATCTTTCTGGTTCAACCTGAAGAACATGACTCTTGAAAGGGCCTTAGCCTGGCCTCCTTTCCTAGAGATGCAATTTTGCATCTGTAATCAGTTTAAACTACAATTTAATTACAGTCATAAACCTTGCCAAATACACATTCAAATGTCTGATTTGTGAAGCACTTGGGTAGTTAGGTAACCACATATAGGACTTGCATTGAAAGTGAACTTTGAGCCTGGGTACAAATGTTAGTACTAAAAATTGAATGTTGTTTCAGTTTTTCAATATTTTATGCTTTTTTTCTGTCTTTTGGTTTTTATTTTCTATTTTCTGAAAGAAATGATGGAGTGGCTGATGACAGGGAAGAAACCTATGAGCTCATCAGAGCCGGTTAGAGACAGAACTAGCTAAACACCCTACTTGGAATGAACTTGGTTATATTTTTTAGTATCTTTAAAGATGATGCTTTTGATGGCTCATCTAAAATGTCATTGTTGGAAGACAAAATACTAATAAAGGAAATTTTCCCTGCAGGCTAGCTGGAGTGGAAACATACAATTCTGCATGACACTTTCACTAGCCACAGATTTACTAAGAAAATGATTGTAAGGCACTACTACATGAAGGAATTTGAAAGTTGAAGCAATAAAGTACAGTGTAAATAATTCAATTTTTGGAGAGAGTGGGGGCAGTTGAGCTTGTCTTAAGTGGGTGGATCAAGCAGATCTATAAGTGGCAGTGGAGGCTGCATCAGTAAAATTCATCTTCTGAAACAAAATGTTTCTTCTTTAGACATGGTGACACTATGTAGAAATAGCATTTCACACAGCAGCTTTTCATATTAAATTTATAAACATAAGAAATTGCTGACTAGAGGAAGGATCCTTTGGTTCATCAAGCCTTTTCTTTCAGTATATCTCATCCACAGCTCCCTGGTTTATCACTATATCCTTCAGTCCTTTCTCTCCTGAGATAAAAATGTCCAGCTGTCTCTTAAACTCATTTAGATTACTTGCTTCACTGGCCAATTATTCCATATGTTTACTACTGTTTCAGGCAGAATTATGTTACTCAATTCCCAGTTTACTCTTGATTTTTTGGATTTGCAACGTGTTTCCAAGATCTCGGATTACTGATTTTAAGAAGCAATGTTCATCTTTTGCATTGTTAAAAATATATATAGAAAATTTTACTATCCTTAGCTATTCCTCAGTGTTCTCACTTGTTGTTACTTATCAATTAGATAAGTAGTTATCTTTTCTATGAACAACAGAAGTAGATCAAGGCTAAATCCAAGTCTTCAGGTTTCTTTTCCTCCTGAGTTTAGAGCCTGTTCTTTCAATGAGTCCCTCCAAGCACTCAAGGAAGTGAGGTGTCCAATGACTCCTTGAGACAGGGGCACTCACTCCAATGAGTAGGCTCATCTCAGAGGCTGCTACTATGTTTTTGGTTTTTTTTTTTCCTTTGCCAGTGAGAACAGAACTATCCTTTCTGGGTTTTTGTGACAAATATTTTTTTTAAAGGGATATATCAAAGGTGAGATATGACAGAAAGTGCAGCGACTCCCAGATCACTTCTCACTTCATTGTAGCATTTTTGCAGTGCCTGTATGGTATCTGTTACCTGTCTGTTTGCTGCTATCTGCTATACCTGTGTGGTAGCTCCTGCAAATATCATTTGGTGTTGCAATAGCAACTGAGATTGCACAGAAAGGGAAGGGCTTCTTGGCTTGATGAAAGTGGGGACAACACATTCTCCCTCTTTGTGAGAAGGGATGATACTCCTTAGAAGCTTATCTTTCATCAAAGAGTGACACCTACATATAACTTCAGGTGGAATTTTGTTACCAATTGCTACAAATCAAACCACATGGTTCAGCTCGTGAACCTTTCATAAGCTAAACCCTGCAGGGTTTACATAGCATTACAAGACACATCCTTTAAAAAAACAGGTGCTGCAAATGAAAGTCTACCAAAAAATACCATCTCCTCAAGAATCTGCCCACGGGCTGAAGTCTGGGGTTTGGTTTTGGCTCCAGCACTTTTCCCCAAAATCAGCAGGACTCCACCCTGTCTTAAGGTTTAATTCTGCCTCTCGATGACTGATCTAACTCCTGTTGGGGCTTCCTCATGAAACATGTGAGGTTGATTCTTTTCCCGTTTACATAGTAAAGATTAGAAGTAACAGTGTTTGAGAAATATCTATTGGAAATCAGCAATTTTTAACTTGTAGACTCTTAATTTTCTGTTGCATATTTTAATCATGTTCTGCAGAGGACAATTTAATCTACAGACACAAGGCTTGCTTTTTTACTTGTCTTCTGTGCATTTGTTGAAGCAAGGCCCTTTCCAAGTTCTGGTTTCCATATACTGAAAAACACTTCCCTATAAAAGCAAAAATATCAAGAAATTCTAGGGAAAATTCAGTGAAAATATTCTGAGAAAACATTTTAATGTTTTCTAGTCAGAAGCTATCCAGAATAAACCATCTGCTGCTTAACGTAAGCAAAACCTTCGTAGCTACCAGTTGCTTTTTGGAAAAGATCAATAATATCCCAAGCAAGTGGTAAGCAAATATCTAAAAAAGGGATTGCAACCTTTCTGATTTTCAAAGTTGTAAAACGTTTCCATTGAAGATGTGTAGTGAATTGTAGCAACTGAAGTCACCTGGGACTTTCCTCAATTTTTACAGACCACTCAGAAATAATCCACAGATTCCCAGATGGCAGACTACAGGTTGAAAACCACTGATATACAGATATCATTTAGATAATCTTCCCCAGTTTTTAATATTCAGTTAAACTTGCTTCCAAATGGAAGTGTAAGACCAAGAGTCATGAGCACCTTCTTTACCTGAGATTTGTCATATATATCTAGACTAAGTGGAAAGTTATATAAAGCCCATAAACAAATGGAAATGAAAAATAATTTAAAAGCTGAAAATGTATATGTCTTAAAGGTTGTGCACGTATTGACATTACAGAAATGCAAGGAAAGACATGTAGAAAAGATAGCTGAGTTGTTTCAATTTCAAATAAGTTTAACTTAGGAAAGAACTTAAAATGCATGCTTCTAATTTTTTCCTCAATTTCTCATTATTTCCTATAGGACCATGGCACTATACGGCATTTAATCCTTATAGTATAACCTCCATAAGTTAATATTTTCTGTCTCCAAAATAGGTATTCCTTTGGCATGTTTATTTACTAAACCCAAACATATTTTCACTATATTTATTAAAAATAAATGAATCTGTGAGTCAGTTTGTGAAGAATTAATCTTTAAAATTTTAGTTTTTTCTAAAGCTTAGATTTCAGTTCTCTAAAAACCTAATGTTGTGCATCTTACCCGCTGTCAGAGCACTCTCCTATCTGTCTTCTGCTGTCTATCTTCTATCTCCTCTCAGAAAAAAAGAGATATAATTCTATCCCTTCTCATTAAAACCAGTTATTCTTTTTTAAAATGTTACCTGGGCCTGGAAATGGCAATTCTGAATTTCAAATTCATATCAGATATGTGAGCAGAATTCTTTTCTTAAGCGTCTACACAACAAGTTACAGCATTAATAGTAAGTACTCTACAGTATAATAGCAACCTGGAGAAATGCCTAAATCTTTCACAAGTATTTTCTTTTTCCTTTACAGCTTTTACCTTCTCACTCGCACCACAATCTAACATGGTGCTCAAGCATGGTGCCAGCTTCGAGCACAATAAGTATTCTCTCTGTGATACGTGCACACAGTATTTTCAAATACACCACATACACATGGGCCTGCACCTATGTCTGGAAATGTGATTCCAGTTCAAGGAATCTGCAGCCTGATTTCAGAAAAAAATACTGTTATCCAGCAAAGAATTTTAATCATATTCTTAAGCTTCACTCAAAACAATGAGAAAGATGTGTACAAGCGCTTAAGTCTCAGAATACTAGAGCGTGTGCTCCACTGTTTAAAATAATTATGAAAAAAATTAATATTTTTTTATCCTGTTTTTTGTCCTTTCTATTATATTAATTCTACTCATCAATTTTTCTTGTATCTCTTTTCTGCTGCAAATGCTTTAACAGACTGCAGCGATAATGCTTACAAAACTCTTTGTCCTTCATTGTCAATTACATTTTTAGCTTCCTTCTGGTGATTTTACCTCATACATTCAGACTGGACTAGACTTGTTTTTCTCAGTCTTGCCCCTTGCAATTTTTGCCTCACTTTGCAGCTCTGCTCACTTACAGTGGTTTCTTTGTCTTTCCATCAATTGAGATGTAAAAAGGGTAATTTAGGAAGGTGGGAGGATATGGAGTGGGAAGTGAGGATGAGGAAATCTTCTTCAAGAAGTTTTGCCTGTTTTTTTTACCTTGTCATGCAGCCTTATATAAAAGCAGCCTCTCCTGGCCATGGCAGGCCAGACTACTTTCTCCCCAGCATATTATGGATGACCTTTCAACAAAACAGTAAAGTTGTTGCTTAATTTTAGCTGCACACATAAATTTTATTATCTTCAATAATCACAAGTTAAGGATAAGCATAAACTGACATGATCTGCCAAGCAAGGTTGAGCTTAACAATTGTTCTTAGTAATCATTCTTCATTGAATCATGGCCCAAAGGTTGGCCAGACCAGTCTTCCACCCTACTGGAAAGCATCCAAACCTTCTGGTACTGTGTATTATCTATCCATGTCAACTAGTCTGATACCTATTTCTTGTTCACTAAGGAAAAGGCTAAGTTTCTGCCTTTGAGTCTGATCCCTGTGTGCCCCTGTCACTAAATCTTAGCTCAGCACAGCTGAACTGCAGCTCTTTCAACAGCTGATCAAATGTGCATATCGTCAAAAGCAATGTAAGCTTCTGGCTTGAACCCACTTAATTATTTATTTTTAAATCGTGTATTTATTTTCAGAACAAAGGTGCTGGGCTATTCGAAATGTAATGTAGGAGCCTTTGAACCCTGTTAGCCTCCATTTTCCAGAAGAGTATAAAATAACAAGGCTACAGATGTGATATTCACTGAATTCCTAGTGAGTAACGTCGCCTTGGTGTAAAAT
>NC_142206.1:32608607-32661107 GCF_049639895.1 Pseudopodoces humilis | reverse complement strand
AAAGACCCACCCACACTCCATTCAAACACACCTCCTCCCTCATGAGACTCTCATGGTAGCAAAGCCAGGAAGTGTCGGGGTCAGGGGAGGTGTGAACACATGCTGAGCAAACCGTGTTTGATGCAACATATACTATCCCTGCCTGCTGAGACAGCACAAACACCTGCTCTGGAGGGCAATTCCTTCACTTAGCTACTTAAGCACTGTTTGACCCTCTGCAGGACTTTTCTTATCTTGACATGTACTGAAGAATAAAAAAGAACAGTGTTTTCAAAAGGATGCGTTCTGTAGTTTTGCCATTCTGCAAAAGCTTTTTTTGCCTGTTTCCTTATAAGCCTAATTCTTCACTCTGCTCCCAAGGGAGAAGGATAGTTGAATGCAAAAGAAGTGTTTACTGACAAAACTAAACAAAACATACTTATTCACATGAAATAATACAATCTCTGGAATACTGTGTATTTTTGTAACCAGCAAAAGACATGCCTCAGATTTTTAACTCTGTACTTCAAGTACAAAAAAGGTATAGGAATAATCTGTAAGGTGCTCCCTCTGCCCCTCTGTATATGCCTTTATTTATTTTTGTTTCTCTCCAAAGGCAACAGAACATTATATTTCAATCTGCTTGAATGGAAATAACTAGCATGATATGAAAAGGGAAAGAGGATGTAAAGGCCTCTGACTATTTGTAGCAATGGGCAATTGAACTCTATTGAGTGTATTTCTTTTAGCCTTTTATGCTGCCCTTCCTGAAGACCTTAGCCAGAGGATAATTAAGTTTAAGGAATTAAGAAGCTACATAAAACACCACTTGCTGGTTGACGATGAATCCACAGGAAGCCCTGTCCAAAACCAGCTCTGTTACCTGTCTCTCTTACCTTTGACATCTGCATCTGCAGAAGACGGGAATTTATGGAAGTTAGAATATAGGTATTCCCTCACATAATGACGATACATGGCTGTAAAAGCCCACCTGAGGATTTATCTACTACTTCTGTGTAATTATTTTTGGTAATCATCCATAAGAACACAATAACTTTTTTACATCAATATAGAATATGGATTTCTATTCCGTTCAACATGCTCAGACACCTGCTAAGTGAAATTAATTTGACTGCTCTCAGTCATTTGTTAGATTTGCCTCATGCCTAATCTATTTATTTAATGATAAAAATCTGGTGACTATTGTTATTGACATTTATATATCTGTATGTGTGTAACGTAAAAGGAGACTGAATGATAATGTCCTTTGAATTAAACAAATTTATCCACCACCAGCTGTATTTTGGTCAATCTAAGCATTAACACATGCACAGAGCCACCAGAACAAAGGGAGAAGCAGCAGTAAATTGTTGAGGTCTTCATAGGAAAACACTTTAAAAGCTCTTGCAAGGTCTTCCTGCAATTTTGATTATATCTTTAGCTTATCTCATTTATTGAAACACGGTGAGACTGAAATCCTGAAAATCTAAAGAGTTATTAATTAATATGTTGTACCAGTAGCTGCTGTGAAATGGAATGCAGCATATTCATAATTGTAAATAGCTGATTTAATTTATAGCATAATGTTGGGTATTTGGGTATTTCTGTCATACTGTTACTGTTCTTTGCTGTGCTGACTGCAAAATATAATAACTTCTAAGCAGTGTGTAAAACAAAGTGCTCAATTCACTTTATTAAAATATCCAATAATAATTGATTTAAAGGCAATAAAATGTGTTCATTAGAGGGTTTATATTCAAGAAATATTGAAAGTATACCTAAAGCTGTCACTTTTATTGTGAATGAACAGGATAATATAATTTGAAAAGAGTGTGATCATACTAAAGATTTGTCCTGCAGCATTATCTGATAGCTCGTAAAGTGCTGAAATTTAATATGATGCTTTCAGTCAGTTTAATTGAAATTTAATTGCCACTTTGGGCAGAAGGTTTAGATCTGATCAATAAAATATTAAAGATTTTGTGCTTTCACTTGGAACAATTTCTTAGCCAATGCATCAAGTTTAACCCATGTTTTAGGAAATATTTGTTTGTTATAATTCACATAATGTTCAATATCACTTGCTAATCTGAATGTGTTAACACACTGCACAGATAAATAGTGGAAATAATAAAGCTATAGTTGATCCATTTAATTACAACAAGATGAAAGAAATAACGGTCACCTTCAGATTCATGAGAAAGGCATTAATGTAAAAGAGCTATAAATATTTTGAAATGTCAAACCTCAGAAAGACAGAGTCCAACACGAGCCTAGCTGTAAATCAGGCACATGGAAGGACCTTGAAAAAAAGATGGTTCTTTGGTATTTTAGAAATAATTACTAATACAAAAAGGGTAATGATGAACCTATAAATTACATTAAAAAGGGCCATTAGAGGAGGATTAGTTTATAAAGCTGAGAGATGGTTCCTGAAAATTATCCTGGTAGTTATTTCTTCTTTTCCTTTCATATTATTCACGAACCCCAAAATTATCTGATTAATGATAAACTAATTGATTGCTACTTTGCAATTCAAATGTAGTAGCCAACTTTGAGACTCCCTTTACTGTAATCTATACTGTCTTAATTTTTATTATTTTTTTTCTTTCTCTTTCTGTGTGTGTGTTAATGTAAAGGGGACTATTGTACGTTGCTCTCTATAACATGTGGGGGCAATTTCAGTCTAAGCAACACTGCTACAGAGTTCACCTGTGAGGTTGGCTCAGGCCCCCAAAAGCCAGCTCTACATGCCTGAAGGGAGCCTGGTGCCTCTACTCCTCCATCCTTTGCCCAGCTAGGCACTCCTACAGGACCCTGGGGAGAGCAGACAGAGCTAGGGGTGACTGAAATGTGACTCTTAATTCCTCTGAGGTCTTCAAAAATGCTCTTTAACCTAAAGCCCACAGAGCGTCTTATCAGGACTGCAGTTTCCTGCTCAAGATGATATCATATTCGGTGGCTACCATCCATAAGAGTTTTCATCCTTTTCAAATAATAAGCAGTGTTTGAAATAGCGATGCCTGAGCTCAGCTCTGATGTGCCAGAAGTTAAGAGGCAGGCTGAAGATCTGAGAAACAGAAAACTCTCCCATAGGCATATAATATATGCTATGATGGCAATTTCATTGCAAGTTACTGCTTATTTGAATAAACTGTAATTCCCAGAATGTTACTTTCTACTTAAGATTGATTCAGATGTGCATGGGGCAGAGGACAGCACTCGACAGCATGGCAAACAGCTGATTTATATTGTTGCTGGTGACAGAAGCACAGCAGAATCACCTTTTTGGCCTGAAATCAATGGCATCTATAGTGCGTGCCAAGGACCATGAGAAAAGATGAAAAAGTATAGTCATTCCCACTTCCTATCTCACAGCACCCAACCATTACCTGGAGAATTGATGAAATAGCCAATTCAAAGCCCTCTGAAGACTGCACTGGTCTGTTTCCCCTTCTGTGAGGTTTCTTGCAGGAAGGGATTTGCAAATGCAGCTCCCTAAAGATAATTAACTTCTGCTGGTTGCAGCATGTCTCTCTCTGCCATTGAGGGGGCAGTGTCAGCACTGAGTGCTGGGAATATTTTAGGTCTTTGGGAACCTGATTAGCAAGCAAAACCAAATATCAGCTGATCTGACAATTAATACAATTTGCAGCCACATGTCTGCTTAAATGGAATATTTTTGCCTTCAAACAGAATTTCAGGCCTCATATTATAAAATTAGCAATTTTAGCTCAAAAACTGGAATAACACCCGAGGCAAGAATCTTGGGAGAACAAAATGGATGGATGGCTAGAATTTGGAAGCAGAAAACAGGAACATCAAACTTCTACCCTTGCTGAGCCATTTCCTGCATGCAATTCTTCATCTGCAGGATAGGAAGATGACACCACTTCACCAACACACCTGTCTGTCTGATTATGATTGTTGGAAGGTTGGATAAAACCATATTCTCTCTGACTGTGCAAGATGCTAGGTGTTGGTTTTGTGCTAGAATTGTAAGATATTTAGTTCCCAATTTTCCAATGTTTTCTTCAAGTTCTCCAGGATGCATTAGTCTGGAAATACTTATTTGGAATCTATAGTTTCTTTCCAAGGCTACTGAAGAGTACTGAAGATGGGAAGAAGGAAGCAGTAATTCCATGTGTTGTAAATTGGATCTTGCTCTTAGAGCTCTAAGCAGAAAAAACTGACACTTCTCCTCACCAAAGCAGCAAGACAACACAAGTTCCTTTTCTATAGTACTGGGAAAAAAACATGGTTAAAATGCATAAAAAATTTGTCTTTTCAAAACACCAAATTTGTCTCTTAGTTCACTGTAAATATTTTCAATTTCATTGAAAAAGTACAAATAGTATTCTTAAATCTCTCTTGATCAAGATTCAAGTGTAATCCCCCGAAAACCTTTGCAACAGAATCCCCAAAATTTGCCAAGGGCAAGATACAGATTTGGTTTGGATTAATAAAAAGGTAAAATCTGACTCTGAAAATCTGTTCAGATAATTATCTGTATTTGGATTTTCACCCTCCCAAAATGCTTGCATTAACCCTAGAGTTTTTTCTTTACCCTTTCTAATAAGAGCTCCGGTTTGGCTTGAATTTTATTTACAGTCTCTTTTTCAGATTAAATCACAGTCCTTAACGGATTTAAATCCTGTCCTTTGAAAACAACATTTTTGTATACACTTAAGTAGCATTATATTTTAAACAAAAGTGACTCCTTCATTTGTTCCTTAACTTCCTTAAATTCTCAGTTCAAGGGTACATTTTTCATCTGGAAGATACTAAAATTGGTGTCACCTTTCCTCTGCATTGACAGTAGAGGATTAAAATGGTTGCACTGAAGCGTCTTGTATTTTCTCTTCTTCTAATTTATCACAACCAGATATTCCATGGGAAGTTAAGGTGGAGGGAGAGAGGGGAGGAAAGATGCCCAGCTGATAGACAGCAGCTCTACCTTGCAGAAGATTCATTCCACTGCACATTTTGAATCTGCTGACAAGAAACTTGCAGCACAAGTAATCAGAGCCTTCACAAGATTGATTTTGTCCCCTGCTGGTATATGGCATATAGGGGAAAAAGGTTCTCATCTCTCAGTCTAATCTTAACTATTTAGAAGCCATTACCGCAGGATTACAAATCATCTCAATACCTTTCTTGTGTTACTTAGTTATTTATTAGGAAGTCCAGCAAATTAGTCAGGTAACATTATATAGTGTTCTGGTCCTGAAGCTCTTATTCAGCGTACTGCTGGATTATTCCCTTAGTTCACAAATGCCAGGAAATCTGTAAAGTTCTGTAAACAATACTGCAGAGTGCTGAATGTAAACACTTAACAAATTTTCTAGTTTCTTTCTAAATGAAGAGAAGAGTCAGGAAACTATATATATACAGTTCACTTTTCAAAGTGACTCAAACAAAATTGCAGATGTGTTCCGTCCTACGTTCGTAAGAAATGCTTAAAGTCAACTTGTCATAGAAACTAAATTGAATCTACTACCTATGCAGCTCTGGAAGGGAAGATGTAGGAAAAAAAAGGAGAACCATGAGATTTATCTGATGTTTCATTGATGTATGGTTATATAAAATCTTAAGTAATACAGATAATGTCACACAATATTGCAACATATATTTTCAGCTGAACATTATAAGACAATAAGGCATAAATGGAAATTAAAGGAAAAAAATCTGAATGGTTGTCAGGGAACACTTTTTCATTCAGAGAATCATAAACATATGGAATGGTGTGTCAGGCAAAGTTTCTGAGATAAGAAGGGAGTAATTACAAAATAGATTTATATCCTGAGGAATAAAGTACAGACAATGGAAAAAAGCTTCAAGTAAAATGATTTTTAACCCTCACTAGAAAAAATGTTCATGATAATCGTATTTAATAGGCTACATCTAATTTTCTGAAGTTTGCCTTCTATTCTTTGGTCAGTAATGGAATATAAATAGACATATGTAAGTCATCCACTCGTGCTCAGAGCTACCATGTACTTTTAATACATATCAGTATATCAAAATACAAACATAGAAAATGAGACACATTCTGTTGCTCTGTCCCTACTGAAATAAATTACTTGTTGATGTGAAGATATTGGATTCTCTAAGCATACAAATTTTTGATATTAGAAAATATGGCACTCAGAGTGACTCTTCTGTAGTGATGTGTAAAAATAAATAATCTCAATAGATAAATGCATTAAAAGGCAGCCCCCAGGGCAAATAAAAGCAGCAAACATATTTTCATGTGTGAAACAAGTAATTAGAGAAAAAGTGATAGAAAACTGCAAACCAGGACATTTTCCCATTGTTGTTCCAAAGCAGGGCGGGGGTGGGAAGGATGTCATTCAGCCTCTAATCCACTTTAAGGGATTCAGGCAGGAGAAAAAGCTTTTGTAGAACATTTATAGTCCTGTCTCAACAGCAGCAGTGGGTTCACAGATTCCACATTCCTTTATAATATCCCAGTATATATACAAGTTATGTTGACAAATTAAATAAACTATATTTACATTAAAGCTCCAAAGAGCTATGGAAAGACATGAGTTTAACTTAATTAGAAAGGAAGCCAAATTATAACTCACATACTTAACTGGTGTGTGAATTATAACACAGTCATTCTCTTAGTCATTCCACTACTTCAGCTTTTCTTCCTTGGTCAGAAACTCAGAAAGTAGTGAGAGTAAAATATCTAAATGAAAAGAAAATGTGCATATCTAAATCTCTTGAGAAATATATCCAAACTTCTGTAATTTTTTATAAGCTTTTCTGGCCAGAAATTTATGCTCATATGACACACAGCTGCTGTTCAATGAGGCTGCATCTTGCTACATTTTGGATGTGGGAGATCTATCACCAAAATTCTGCACAAATGGCTGGTGGTGCCAAAGGGATAGTAATGGCAAGACAATCTTCTTGTCAATGTAGAATTTTCCTACAATGTTGTACAGAGAGTATAGCCTACCCAAACCATCATATGTGGCCATTTTTCTCTGGGACACTGGCACACCCACTGGAATTATCCTTTGCCCAGAAAATGACTCCAGACATCCTAGCCAAATCAACAACTTTGTAATTTTCTAGCTTAAACTTTTCTCTGGGTGAAATGTAGGAATAGAAAGTGAATACCAGATATTCAATAGGTCTATTCTAAATAATTTCATGTCCTGAGGATGAAACAAGATGAGTTCTAATAGAAGACTAAATATCATGATCCTTGAGAAGAAAAATATTCCTTTCATACCTCTGAGAGGAAAGAAATTGTCCAGTATGGCAAGTTAAATCATGCTAACAAGCAAAAGCCTATGGTTAGAACTAATAAAAGTTAGATTTAACAAAGACAGCATGAACACTGTTTGTATCTATCACTAAGAGATCATCAATCATAGCTATACCACAATTGCAACAAAATCCATGCTTAAAACAGCATGGCAGGAATCAGAGACACCTATATTATCAAAATGTGACCAAATGTACTTCAGCATTACCTCTCAAATATATCCAGCAAAACAGGACATGTATTTCAGCACTGCTATTATACAAGAAGAAAAGGGCAGGGGTCCAGGGTTCTAAGACTTCATTAAGAAAACAAATGAAACCCATCCAAGGAAGCAGCTCAGTTCAAACCTGTCTTGATTTTGCTTCACTTCATCAGTGCAGATCGAAGCACTAAAAAAAGGAAATAAATAAAAGAAAATAGATGTGAAATGCTTCGCAGGAAGAAAATATTAGCACTACTATCAAGTCAAACAAGTCACATTCACCACAGCCTTCCATCTGAATGGCTCTGCTGGACTAGAAATTGCCTTGGCTGTAGCAAAACAGTCTTCTCACTTTCACAGTCATTGGTTGGAATGTAAAAATTTCCCAGGCAGCAATCTGAGATTTGACATCAATGGAAACTAAAAGCAAGAAATGCCTTTGTTACCCATAATCAATATTTTAAAAAGTTGCGATGCCTTTGCATTTTTTACACAAACATACATCATAAAGACTGGTTTTAACTTTTGCCATTAATATGCCACTTGATACTTAGCATAAAAGAATTCATTACCTTAACTGAAAATAAAAATTATGATAACAGCAATTTAAAGTGTAATTGTAATATTTGGAAAACAGGTGCTTAATGCAGAGGACATGACTACAAACAGAAATGGTCCAATGAGGCCATACATGGCTGCTAGTGAATGTGGAAGGATGAGATTATGTGAATTTTGCCACAAGTAGAAGTGTCGGCTTCAGATGGAAAGCCATGAGGCTAAATTTAGAGATCTAAATCAACATTTAAGCAAAGAAAGGACAGCAATATGTACAGGATTAAAAGCTGGAGAACTGAAACCTTTGAGTGGTTGAGAGGTGAGGTCCCTCACAGTTCTAAGAGTGATAGAGTTCTTTCTTATATTTTAAATAAAAGGAAAGGAAAAAGGTGAGTCACGCAGAAAGTGGGAAATGTAAAACAGAGCCCAGGGTCTACATTTTTGTTAAGGGAGCTAAACTACAAATGAAGACAAGTGGACATCATAGTCATCCCATTATCTTTGCCAGTCTCTAATACAAAAGTGATATTTGGGTTCTGGTTTCTTTAGAAACTATATGGTCAAATCCCTCTCTTATTATCACCATTTCCTTACATTTTTTTAAAATTATACCAGATTCATACATTACTAATTTTTATTCCTTTAGAAGGTCTTTCTATCTTGGGGAGACCAAAGGAGTGGGAATTTCATATATAATATTGCATATTGTCAATGCTAGTTCCAATCCACTCCAGGTGAGACCGAGAGCTAAAATCTCAAACATGCCTGTGAAAAAATATTTGGAAATCCTGTTTTGGTTTGACAGTGGGAAGTGCTTGAGTATACATCACAGAGCAGCTGTAACAATTGACTCTGCCTGCACCTGCCTTGGCCCTCAGCTCTCTCAGTTCATTCAGATGATCAAACTGCCCTCTTTCATGTGCTTTCATGTACAGTAACACAAGAATATTTTCAGGAGAAAGAGCAAAGAAAGCTGTAAAAATTGTCTGTGTTCAGCACTGGAACATTTTGTGACATGTAGGACCAAAACCCAGCATAATGGGGCAAGAAAACAGGAGATTAGCATGTAGAATGAAAGCACAGGTAATTTAAGTCTCTTTTCACAGTAACTTCCACAGACACAATACCTCCATGGTATTTTCTTTTCTGTTATTATCTCAAATCAGCCTCTGATTTTGCAACTCACATTAATATGAAGAAACCAGATTTTCACGAACTTCTATGTGGCTGTGCAGTACCTGCAGAACCAGTGCTCTGCAGTTCAGGGTGAAAGATAGCAGACATCAGTAATCATCATTGTGTAGAGTACTCAAACTGAAGGCAGGACTGTGATGTGAATGGAGGCTAGAACTGAGCCCTAGCAAATAGTTTCATTGAAGAGAAAAAAAAGTGATGAAACAAAGCGATATTTATTCCGGGGTTGCAAAAAAGAGGGCTGTTTGTGCCAAACAAAATGAGTGCTTGAACAAGACATATTCTGAATATAATGCATATGAATCACTTTGTACATGTTCCTTGATAACACACCCGTGCATGATGTTGTTAGTGTCACTCTAGGCATGTTATAGATTTACTGTATTACATACAATGCAATTATTGATTTACATAAGTATTGCTATTTTTCCCCAAATGTAACAGATTTTAGCTTGAAAGGACTATAAACTGAGAGACTTGCTATAGTTTAAAATTGGCAGCTGGTAGGGAGATGAATGCCAGGCAAAGTGAGTGTACAGGAGGTTCCTGCTGTTTCCTCAGGGAAGCGTCCCTGGGTGAGACATCTGCTGCTCAAACTTCACCACACATTTTTATCAGGTGACACTCTGTCAATACCTAATCCAAATTCCTCTTTTGTAAAGTGTTCTGATTAAATGAAAATATAATAACTTTCCATTTTCTCTTAAAAATGTCAAATCTACTTGATTCCCCCTCCCCCCAATGTTTTATTAATGAATGTATCTTTTCATTGGTATTGCAAGTCTTATGAACATTAACTTACTTTTCCATGCATATTCATAATTTTGTGGCATGAATCATAAAATTCAAACCCATACGTGCACATTCTGTTCAAAATACTTGTTCTGCATTCACTACATCAGTATCTGAACTCTCAGTTTACTTATCTCCACAACAGCTCTTTTAGGTAAGGTACAATTAAAGCAGGTTCAATATGGAACTTAGCTAAAATTGTTGTCTGTCCACACATACACGTACAAACACACACACACACACACACCATTCCCCAATGCCTAATGCTGAGAGATTTGCTTCCCACAGTGTGCTCCAGAATCACACATGGGATTCCCTAAAGCATACGTGGGAGTCAGGCACCCTTCCTTTCTTCCATAGGCAGTGGCTCTGGAATTTTTTTCTGTTATGGCAGCACTGCTTCAGCGGAAGAGGTGAAAAATGTTCCCACCCAAAATAAGCTCTAACCAGGAGATTAAATGACTCTTGAGAGGTGGGAAATGAAAGGCTGAATTCCCTCAGGAAGAGAAGGAAATTAAATCTGTGTTTCACACGTCCTGACAAGGGCCCTCATCAGTGGACTATCATATAAAGGGGGTATATCCTCTCTGTATTTTAAAATAGCAGCTGCAGCTGCATTTGAAGAGGTTAGCTCTTCTGTTTGCACACCAGATGCACTCAGAAGCAGATGAAGCCTTCCAGTCATCTTAGGTGGATGACCCTCTAATTTCTATATTTTAGCCAGGCTACAAGCTGCTTAGCCCTAATAATTTGGAAACACCATAAAATCACATAAGCACCCAGAGAACTTCTAAAGCCACAATGCTTATGTGTTGCAGGCATCTTGAGGGTTAAGAAGCAGCTAAGCAGGAGTTTTCAACAACACTGTTTTTGAATTAGTTGTCTCATCTCTGTGAACTGGGGAAGAAGACAGTGAACTAAGGTCATGAAGGGGGTCTGGCATGGCACAATGCAAGATTCAGAAGTTTTAGGTTCAGCTGCTGAACTATTCTTTTATTTTAATTGCTAAACTATTAAAAATGTTTCTGTGGAAGAAATATAGTTGCAAGAAGCAGTTGGTGATACATTCTACTCATTTTGGTGTGTTTTAGAAACACCGTTAGCATAAATCTTCTAGTGTGATTTGCACTTCACTTAATTTTATAAATATATAGACAAGCCTCAGTCTGCACATCAGAACCAGGAATGTTTTTGTATCAAGAACCTCAAATGAGAAAATCTGTAAATGAGTTGGCTGTTTTCTCATCTGTTCTGTGCCCCTCTTGCTGCCCCTTCTGCTGTCTAAGAGGAAACTGCTTTTTTTTTTCCACTCTTCCAGGTTCTGTCTCACAACTGCTACTGCTTGACTGATGGATGGAGGGACACAGTAAAAAGAAACACAACCTTAAATTTGTAACAGTCAGCAAATAAGCACAGCATAGCAAAACATTTTAAGAGAAAAAGCTCAGAAACTGAAATCAGAAAGTGATTTTATGCTATAAAAATTTCTTACTCTTATCATGTCAGTTCGCTTTACAGAGCCACTTGCTTTAGCTTGTATTTTGGGCATACCTCAGTTCCTCATCTGTAAGTCTTCCCTTGGATCTAGCCAAGGCCCACTCTTCACTCTCTTATCATCTGCTCAGTTTGTTCAATGTAAGCCCTTCTCAGTGTGCTTGCTATTCTTATTTTTTAAGATTTTTTTGCCCATGTCGCCTTCCAATTTCTTGAGTCGACTCACTCAGCCAACCTTTTCCAAGCCTTTTCTTAGTACATGCCTCACTACAGAATAGGCACATCTATCACTAAGGCAAAAGCCAACATTTTCAGCTGTTGTTTACCAGAGTAGCTTTATTGACTTAATGGGCTAGCTGAGGATCTGATCCTTTCAATTAAAGCAAAAAAAGAAGCTTCTATCCTGCTGCCCTCTGTTCTTTTCTGAATGAATTGTTTATAAATTATAAGGAACATCAGTTGAGAGAAACCTTCTATGAATCCTAATGGTAGATTTTGCATTATGAGTTCGATAGAATAGGAAAATATCAGAAAATTCAAGAAAATACCCCCCTTTTCTGATGAGCACTACAAAATAGATTATTACACATATTCCACTTGCTACCTCTTGTACTTGGTGTTGAACTTACCTCTTCAGCACTTTTACTTTTCTTCTACTCACTTCCATACCTGATTGCTGGCACACGTATGCGAGGAAGTGAATGAACGCAGAGGATTTATATTATTTCTGCAACTCAGAAGCTTGGAAGCACTGACACTGCATAAGAAATGTGAACTGACCTTTTGAATAATCTGTTCCATGTGCACGTGATTGGAGGCAAATCTTAGCTCAGATATGAAGATGGCAGAGAACAGTTTTAAGGACCACACAACATGCAATACACGGCTGACTTCAGTTATCGCTAAGCACCTCAGGTTCTGAACTCTGATATATGGGGTGGTTAATTCAAACATGCATTGCCAATTTTATACTGCTTGTTGGATCCAAGCAAGCAAGGAAAGATCTCCACACCTACAAAAGTCAAAATTAAATTGAACTCAAATTCATTAACAACCTAATAACTAATGCAACATAAAAAAAAAAAAAGTTTTCTTTTGTGCAAATAAAGCTATTATTTGTGTTGTTCACTGATACAGGAAAGGACAACTCCCAGCTCTAAAGCAGATATTAAAGTTGCATCTTTAGTTCTAATCAGACCATTTGCCCAAATTACTGGTAATAACACAAAGGATAATGTTTTCTTATTGAAATTATGAATGTATAGATGATAAATTGAATATCTACTTCAATAATATAGGGCTTCATGGAATATTCAAATCCCATTCAAAGTGGTACTGCTTGTTACATTAATATAAAATAATTTAATGATGATAATGTCACTTTTCTAGCTTAACATACAACTCCTCAGCCAATAAAACACCCATATGATCATTTTAAAAGTTAGATTACTTAACCTAAGGCTTTTTAGGTGTTTGCAACACTATTCTTTTAGCACTGTTCTCAAATAGATTATGTGGTTTTTATCAAACACACACCCACTCTCACCATCTGCTGGAAATTTATAAAAAGTATAAGAATGTTAAGGTATATTTCCTCCATTTATAAAAACTGGGAGAATTTAAATCATGGACAAAAAATATATCTTAAGACAGCTGTTTCTGTTCTGAGGATTTATTTCATTTAGTAAGATGCAAATAATCATCTGAAGCTACAGTGCCACACAAGACTGACCCCAGCCAACAGAAAGTTGGAAAGGGTTAGTGAAAGACATGATGTGACTCCACTGGAGGGCAAAAACTACCGCTGGAAAAGGTGCCAGCTCACTTCAAAGGAAGTGGGAGGTGCTTCCAACCAGGATGTCAGAATGGCTGAAGTTTGGCAATCATGTAGTCTTGCCCCCTGCTGAAAACTGGCTCAACTAAAACAGGTTGCTCAAGGCTTTGTGAAATTGAGCTTGAATGCCTTCAAGGATAGAGACTCATGAGTTCTCCAGGCAATCTGTTCAGAATTTGACCATCCTCAGAGTAAAAGTGTTTAAATAGATTATCCTGTATTTCAGTTTATGCCCACTGCCTCTTTTTCTTTCACTAGATATCACTGAAAAGAGAATGGCTCCATGTTCTTTATTCCCCCTCATCAAACAATTACACATATTGATAAGACCTGCCTGTTCCACTAAGCCCTGGCTTTTTCTTCTCCAGGTTAAAGAGTTCCAGCTCACTTGTTGTTGTTGTTTATTTGATGCTCCTACCCCTTGATATCTTTTGACTCTTCACTAGACAGTATGTTTATGTCTTGTTTGTACTGGAGAGCCAGAAGTAGGCGCAGCACTCCAGATTTCTCACCAATGACAAATAAAAGGTGAGGATCATCTCCATCAACATGATGACAAAGCTTTTCCCAATGCAGCCCAGCATACTGGTGACCTTCCTTGTCACAAAAATGTATTTCTGGCTCATGGGCAGCTTGAGGTTCAAAAGGGCCCCCAGAGCATTTTCTGCAAAGCTTCTTTCTAGCCAATTTTCCCCCTGCCTGTACTGGTGCATGGGGTTATTGCCAAGGAGCAGAACTTTACACTCCCATGCTGAACTTCACAAGGTTCCTGCTAGCCCATTTCTCTAGTCCCTTGGGGTTCCTCTGAAGTGTAGCACACCACGTTCCACCTGAAAACCTGCTCAAGGTTTGAGCACCTCTTCCCTATTGTCTAGATAATTAATGAAGATATTAAACATTATTGTTCCCAGTTGAGCATGTCCCAAGTGACTCTCCTCTTGCTGACCTTTGGAGTGCTGACCACACCTCTTCAAGCTCAGCAACCTCACTGACCTGACTCAAAATCTGTCAAAGAGGATGTTGTGGGAAATGGTGTCTAAAACTTCATAAGAGCTGAGATAAACAATGTTCACTACTCTCTGCTCGTTCATTGAATAACCCATCTTATTGTATAAGGCTTTAGTTTAGCCAAGCACTCTTTCCCCTTCATAAACCCATACCGACAATTCACAGCCATCTTCTTGTCCTTAAGTTTAACAACAGCTTCCATGTGATTTGTTCCAAGATCTTCTCATGCACTGAAGCAAGCCTGATCAGCTTGTAGCTCCCCACAAACCTCTGAGTTTTCATGAAAATAAGTATGTAATTTCCTCCCTTCCCATATTCAGAAACCTCCACCAATTTTCCATAACCTTTCAAAGATAATCAGGAATTCCCTTGCATTTGCATCAGTAAGCTCCCTTAGCAATCTTGTGTGCAACCCGTCAGGATCCAGGGACTTGAATACATCCAGTTTCTTGAAACATTCCAACCTGATTCTCCTTTACAAAGAAGTCTTCATTTAGCCAGAATTCCATGACATGGGATTCCCCGTGAGGAGAAGAGCAGAGAAAGCATTAAATACCTCTGCCATGTCCCTTATTGTCATGTCCCCTATCCCATTCAACAGCAAGCCCATATTTTACCTTAGACTTCATTTTGCTGCTCTGGAGCCTGGACAAACCTTTCTTGCTGCCCTTCACATCCCTCACATGATTCAACTCCAAATGGCCTTTTACTTTCCTAACACTATCCCTGCACTCTCAGGGTGTATTAATTTCTCCTGTCCTCACATCTTATAAGAGGTTCCTATTATATGATATCTCTCTGCATTCCATTTTTTCCAGGAGTTCCTTGTTAACTCATGCAGGTCTCTCAGTCTGTTGGCAAAGATGCTTTCCCCCTACTTTTGCAGGTGGTCCCATCCCTTCCTACTAATTCTCAGTCCTCAAAGGGGGCCCTGATAGTTATACAAGCCAAATCCTTGCTGCCAATCACACTTGAACTGTGTAGATTTCACACACTGTGCTCACTTCTCCTGAAATTCTTTCCCTTTTCCAGCATGATTGAAGATAAATCTGGATTCCAAGGGTTTTGGCACGTGGTCATAGAGCCACACTTGAGACACAGTCAGGAGTGGGCAGGGAATGCCTGGAATGCCATTGGTCCCCATGTGGAAAAGCACCAGAGGTAATAATCCCAGGGCTGGACAAGCTTCAGCACTCTCTGGAACATCCCAAATCTTGGCAAGCAACAAAGCTTCCTAGGCAAAAGGCCAGGTAGGCAGACAAGGCCTTCATTCCTTGCAGCAGGCACTCTCCCAGTTTCATCACTCTGTAAGTTTCTCCTTGTGCTTCCCTGCAGTCCAGGGTCTGCAGACTCAGATGCTTTGAGGCTTCATGAACTTGTACCTGCCAGGTCTCAGGGAAAATCAGACCCATCTCTTTCTCTCATTTGTGACAATATATATACAGCCAGCTGACCTCCTCCCACAGCTCCTTGCATACAAACCCAGCACCAACGTGCATCTCCTGCAGACAAGGACATAATCTCTCTCTCTCCTTTCCCAGACCTGGAAGTCTGCATCCCTTGGAGGTCTGAGATGAGGCCTCTCCTGTGTCCCAGCAACTGCCTCATCTTGAGAAAAAGCTCAAGCAGACTTTCAAGAATTGCTGATAGATGTCGATAGAGACTCCTTGAAGTGACCACCCAAAGTAGCTACACATTCCTGACAGCAGGCATCCTTAGCTTCTCCAAAGGATTCACAGGCCTCATTTACTGGTTCCTGAAGGTGCTCCCAGAGGACACGCAACATCTAGAAGCAGATATGGGAAACTGATGCACAATCTGTCTGTGTTCCTTGCCTGCCTCTGTTAGGTGTACTCCAGGTCATGAGATGTGCTTCTGGAATGCTGGGGTAAGAATGATGTGGGAAAACACCCTGACAATTAGTGTGGGAGGTGTAAAAGAAGAGGTGTGGAACACAGAGGTGTCTGCAATTTCCAGTACGGTGTCTGAGCCGTTCCCTGAAGGGAAGGGTGCTGTTATGTTTCCTGAATGCCCTAATGTGCAAAAGAGTAAGCAAAAATGGGGAGGCAGCTACCATTTGATCTGGACAAATATTTCTCTGGATTTGAGAATATGAGTTTTGGTCTTAAGCAATGGATAACAGGAATTCTTAAGAAACGAATGGTGGTTCTGAGTGTCCGTAAAAAAGGTGATCTGGCCAGTCACTGAGGATCTTGAGAGCTGAACTTGAATTGTGTTTGGGTACCTAAGACAAAGGAGAACCCCTCAAGATTTCTGTGACAACTTATGTGCTGGAAAGTCCATTTGTAATATAATCTGAGCAGCTCAATGTTTGCATTTTTCGTAGATTAATTTACATTTATAAACTAAGTGAGCCTTTCTATTGGTTTACTAAGAACTGTTCCAATCCATGTCCTCAAAATACTCAGTGAGCTGATCTCTAGATGCTGCAATGTTCAGTTTCCCAGTACATGTATCCCCTTAGCTCTTCTTTTCAGAGACACTGTCCTTCCTATATTAATCCTGAGACTGCAAGCTGAATATTCATTTAATGTTTGTAAAAAATCCCTTGTCTTGCTTGACATTTCCAGAAGATCATTTATTATTTTTTTCTACCCTCCCTCTCACTCATTCCGAGAAGCACATACACTTCTCACACTTGTAAGATTCTGCTCCTCCTCTCGTGCAGCATGCATAGAACCTTAATTATCATATGAATACTTCAGTATACGAGTAACATGTATTTTTCATATCAAAATCATGCCCTTCAGTTGTTCTGTGCATATGACACAAAAAGAGATATTGAATTTGAAGGTCTCAGGAAAAAAAAATAATGTACATACCAATTGTTTATTTAAAAATGTCTTTTCAGTATGGACAAAGCAGTTCCAAACATTAATAATGAATATTTACCTAGAAAAATTTAAATGTAAGAACTCTATTGCCTGAAGGACAATATTAATTAGTAATAGTAATCCATAACTTAGTTTCAGAAAATGCCTACTGTCTTGTCTAAGTATGTATGGAGCTTAATTACACTACTGTTGGCCAAATTAGGCCACTTCCTTTGAGGATTTGTAAATATCCAAATGTTATTTTTTTTCACCTATGCAGCTAAGACTGATTTTAGGTATTTTATTTCTCATTGAAACCCTCCAGTAAAGACAGAGAATGATCTTTGTGATCCTCTAGGGTGTATTCTGATCTCTGTATGCAATCTCTGTGCTGTAGAGGGTGGGAGCTGTGCATTTGTGTCTTAGAAGAGAATATAATCCCCAGGCACTGTGTTTTAAAACCAAGCAGTAAATTTTCATCCCAGTTGGAAGCAGAATACATTTAAACTTGTTAAAAAGATTGTTTACAGAAGCTGTTGGAAAGAGTAGGTAGTATTTATTTTAATTATTTATTCTTTCATTGATTTACAAAGTGCTAATAAAAAAAAAGAGAGTTGTTTAAAAGCATGGGTTGCTTAGGACAAAAGTAATATTGACAAAATTTTTTGCTATTATTCAGATGTTTGAAGATAATTCTTTACTACCCTGCAGTGTTATGACTATTGCCAGCATTTAAAACTATTACAGCTAAACCTCCATCTTCTTGATTTTAGAGTAATGCTTGCAGATTCATTCTCTTTGTGTGAGAACACCTGGCTTAATGAGGTCTAGCAACTATTTGTGCAGGTGATAATCTCCAAAACGTATGTGTACAGCTGCTTTTAAGAGCACAAATGAAGGCTTTCCCTGTCTCAGACCCTCAACATTTCATGCATTTCGGGAGGCCAGTAGGTAAATCTCATGAAATAGAAGGCGAAAAAGCATCCGCCAGAAGAGAATGCTTAAATTCTGAGGGTATATGTTATGTCAGCAGTGGGCATTTTAAAAAGGAGCAGTTTCCTACAGAGACAGGAGTCACTTGCCCCTATTTTGAAGAAAAATTTCTATTTCTCTGCGGGGCTCTGCCAACAGCAAGAGATGGAGGAAGCGTTTTTTCCTAGCCATGCTAAAGTTTTCAATTTATTTGAAAATAATTTTTTGTTATTACTCAAATAGCCAGATACAATATATAACACCTCAGGTTTGGGAAACAAATTTAGACACAAAATTCCAACTGTTTTTTGAATTTGCATCAGTTTTTTAAAATACACTCATGTAGTTTAATCTCTTCTTGTGACAGTTACCTTTTTCAGCATTCACAACCTTGTTCATGTTTTATACAATGTCAGATAGCAAGTGTCAAGAGAAATTTAAAATTATAGTTCATTTACTCTAGTTAAACATAAGGAAGCAAAAGCAATTACCAGAGCAAAATGATGGAATTAAAGATTCTTCTTGCAACCTAGTTAGGTATTTAGTGTTTGATGAGTGCTGCAAAAGATAAATATATTTTTCATAGAGGACTCTATCAATCTACAATCACGAATGAAAGCCACTGAACATGATTTAGATATCAAATATAGGGTTTGCAAACAATTATCAATCTTGGACCAGGAGGCTGGAGTTAGATGAGAATATAATTTGCCTTTGTTCCTCAAAGGATGTTTTTTTCTTTAAGTAGTAAATAATGTCTTATAAAACAATTTTATATTTATTACCTAAAACATTCTTAAAGAAAAAGTGACATTTTAAAGACATCCTGCAGGTGTAGTACAGCAGATATCTATATATATATATATATAGATATATATATATATAGATATAACCTCATATAAACAGACTAAATGCATTCTTACTATGAGGATAAAAATTTAATTAGCTTAGTCTAATTACAATCTAACTGCATGCTAGAAGTTGAAATCTAGTGGATTGGTGATTCATTTTGGTGGATCATAAAAAGTGAGCATAGACTTATTGTTGTGGTGACTAGTCTAAACTTTATGCCATGTGCATCTGTAATTTAATCTGTGATTCATACTATATGGCACATAACACATAAAAATCCTTTTCATTGTTAAATATAGAGAACTCGAATTTATCTAAGCCTTACTTACAAATATCATATGGTCTATAGAAAGGAGTTATAAATTCAGTGCTGTCGTTGTTTTGACACGGCAAACTGTAGCAAGAATTAACTGTATTCAGTTCCGGTTTACTGTGAGGTTATAGCACAACAAAGCGTTGTTCTAACCCGGGAAAAAAACATTACAGAGCAATGCCTCAGCATTAAAATTCAGAAAGAGTAGAATGGTAGGGAGGGGAAAATTATTTTCTGAAGTTTTTTTCCCTTCAGAGTATTTCATGCTGTTTTCTACCAGTTTACTTTGGGCTTGTTTCTTCACCACTGACATTTGCACGTAGAAGGAAGAACTGGTCCTAACCTTTGCTCCCTGCTTGCCTGTCCAGATGCATCTCAATAAAAATCTGCATTAATGTGAAGAAATTCAGGGGACTTTGTCCCCCTTACTGCTCTTTGTATCACATATTCTGGCTAGCACCCACTCTCCTACTACTCCACTGCATGAGGAAGCAACCAGAGCCAAGTTTCCACATAACTGCCTGTTCTACCCTTGTTGCTTGCCACCAGTGGTATATTTCATATTCAGCCTCCATGCTTTGGGTCTGGAGAAGGACACGCTGCTCTTATGAAGCAGATCTCTAGGAATCAACATGCTTTGACCCAGTTTGGGAAAGAATTTACATATTTAAGTTTTAATGTTAGAATTCTTTAAAAAAAAAATTAGAATAAACTCTCTCTAGATGCCTCATGACATTAAGAACAAGTAGTATACCGGTTAGAGTGCAATTTGTTATTAATGATATTTATAATATATTCAAGATAATGACTTGGGTTTTTCTAGGTGTGGAATTAGCATGCAAATATTTTTCAACTTCCACCTTTTATTAATACATCTAAATTTATTTTATTTAAATAACAAACAGAGCAAAGATATTCTTATTAGTTTTGTTTTCCTGTATGGGGACACAGTTCTTTTTGCAGTGAGTTGTTACAACTCCTTATGTCACTGAAGTCTATTCAAGCATGTATAAGAGTATCTCCATCTCTGCATATCTCTCCATTTTTAGATGTAATGAAAGCTAATTTCTTTATATTTTGAAAGATCTTACTGCAGAGAAATGCAAGATCCTTTTGAAATAGTGTGATAGTTCCATTTTTAACTGTATAGCAAATTTTTCTTCTTTCAAGCTTTGAGACATAATTTGGTTTCTAATGTTGTAACTCTTTTAAATCTAGTATTTGGTTTTCTATTAAAGACAGGAAAAATTGTGACCAGCTACTTATACATATGGAATTATAAAAGTAAGGGAATCAAATGATAAAATCAGAAAAACATGAGAGTTATAAGTTCTGAGCTGTGTTAAATATACATAGTTGTATTATGGAAGTTGTGTCACTGATTAGAAAGTGCTTTGCAGCCACGACCATCTGCCTGTATTGTTGTTGTTCATAAGGGTTAGTATTTTTTTCTGGGGTCTAGCCAGCCCATTTGTGTTTAATAATCTGCTGTCCTTTTATACTTTACTCAGCAATCATTCTCATTCTGTGGCAATTCCAGCAAAACTTTAAACAACTACTTCTCATGTTTAATTCATGCTGGGGTTATTCTCAAATGGTCTCAGAATGCGCCCATTCACTACAGCCTTCTTAAAACAGCCTTTGGATATACAAACTTACAGAGTCTTTACTCATTTTCCCAGAAGGAAGCCTTCCACTGTACCGTATTTCCACTGCTCATAATGCAAATTAGGGAAAAAGGGGGAAAAAAAAAGAGAGCGAGAGCAGGTTCCCATGCAGATGTTCTGCACCTCTTTTTCATGGCCTTCAAAATCAGTCCGCTTGCTAGTGCAAGTGAAATATATAAGACAAACCAAGTTGGGTTCTTTTATCAGAAATAAAACCTCAAAATATCTCCCACTTCCTGTTCTTATATTAGTACAATTCTGCTGTTATAGATAAGTCTTTTCTGGTACCAGTAGAAATTTGGAAAAAATACAGACTATTTTCTCTTCAAGGGTATTTTGTGGTGTTCCTTAAGATTAGTTAAAAATCTTCTCCTTCCTTTCCTATTGCTGAATCTTCTCCTTCCTTTCCTATTGCTGAATTCAATAATGGACAACAGATTATCAGATTAGGGTGTGAAAATTTGTTTCTAAGCTTTACCATTTTTTTTTTTTAAGTAATGAAAATAAATAAATTGGAGTTCAGAACGTAATTCTTGTTCATGGAATAGGAAAATTCCAAGGCAGTGTTTGTATAGGACACACACTTCCTCATATGGAGAACAATTTCTGTGGAAGCAAGTGTGGTACTGCAGAGTGCCTGACACCAAGAACCTCTGATAGAAAACAATAATGAAAGCAAAGATCCATTTTACACTTTTAGCTTGGTGACTGTGATTGTTTTTAATAGAAGTTGAAAAGATCACTATCCATGCAAACACTTTGGATATTTAGAATAACACGGAGTTTTTCTGTGTCTTTGGTATAAAGCACAAATATATATGTAAGACAAGTTAAACGGTCCATGAAATAATGTGCTAATATCAAGAATTCACATGTGATTTGGGCCGTATTTTCATCTTCATGCACCTGCAATTGTAAAAGCAATTTCACTCTGAAAGTAAAGTAAACCTAAAAAGTATATGCATTTCAGTTACAGCCAGAAAAGACTTACAGTAAAATGGCTTTTTTCATTTTAAGGTAAAGCTGTCATGATCCTTACAAAATAATTTCTGTAGTTTATCTTAACTTCATTTTATTTTGTTTCCTCTCTGTGACTGTTGATTATTGCCCTGTGATTGCAACACAGAACTGTTGGGATAGTCGGTCCTCCTTTTTTATAGATTATTTTAAAATCAATACCTGAATGTGTATGTGGACTTAAAAAATAACAAAAGAAATATTGAAATATATAAAATACATGTTTAAACATAGACAAAAAAAGCTTAATAGCATATGTATAAAAATTGGAAAGAATGGAATGTCTTCCTTGTTCTTTCAAAAATCTGATGTTATAGTAAAAGCACTGGTTACTTCTGAAATGTAAGGTATTTATGTTGGTTTAAATTGTATTTAGATTAATTAATTTTTTAGAAATAGTTCTATGAAATAAAATTATTTGAAATTATTGTAAAAGAGGGTTTAAAAGGGTGGAAAATTACAAGATAATTGAAATAGATAATTGAAATAGATAACTAGATCTGCAAATCTCAGGAGATACACCACTCTGGATGAAACTAGGGTGAATTTTTCATGCTGACAAATTATTTTATGTTTTGCCACAATGTCTCTTACACCTCCCTTGAAGCACTTGGAAGTCTTTGTGCTTAGAACCAGGACAATGAACTAAACCTAGCCTGGGCACCTGATATTTCCAGCAAATACTTGAAGGTTCCCATGGATAGCCTTGTTTTAGGAAAATATGCCACGTAGCAAGGGCTGAGACCTGATAAAGGCATTGAGGCAGTTCCTGCTAGGTGTATGCCTATCACAGTTTTCTGTCATAAACATTCTCAGCACAGCTCCACCAGCAGAAGAATCAAGAGTTACAGATCCAGTATTTCCTTGTTAACAGCAATCTCGCTCTGAGCCACACCATGGTTAAAGCAGGCCCTGGTAGAGATGCACGTAACAGCATTACAAAACTCCCTGCAGTGATGGAAATGTTTTCCCATGTAACTATGCTGTACACAGGGCCCACAGAACCGTGGAAAAAGAGTGGAAAGGGATCTGATTTAAGCATCGGTACTTGGTGATATTCAAGACAATGCATCTCATTTGGGTATCATATACAGAGGTAATATTATTTAGATAAGAAAATGATATGTTCTACTGGAATTGTAAAGAAATTATGAATTTACTGACTTGGCCCTTTTATGACACAAGTAAGGCAAGGACCTAGTGGAAAAAGAAAAACGCAATTGGGGTTTCAACCATGATAATTAGTGCAATTCAAGTGTCTCGCTAGCTTTATGAAAGGGCTTTTTGTCTATTTTTCCTAAATATCTATGATTTCCTCTTAAAAAAAGACCTGACAATAAAATCCACATGATGAAGAACAGAAATCTGTAAGCAAAATTTTGTCCAAGAAATCTGTATTTTTTTGATTTGTTTGTTGCATACTGAAAGCTCAAACCCTTTAGGAAATAATCAGGCAGGAAATGAAGACCAGGGCAGCTATTTATCCTGGAGTTTACAAATGCGATGTAGCTCCCTGCTTTCTCTTCTGCCCCTTATACCCAAGAGTTTTTGATTCTTGTTTTCTTCATATTGCCTTTGGGCTTAGGATGCTGCAGCCATGTGCAGGATGGGCAAATATTATCAGAAGACCTCCCTTTTAGCTCTTACTCAGTATTTCAACCTAGTCTTAGAAATCTTCAGGAATTTCTACAAGCAATTCTCAATGCCCTTCTGCTGCCTGGGAAAACTTTTTAAGGACTGTCAGTGACTTTGGTTGACTATCCGAATTTTCTTTTTAATGCAATTAAGGAAAATTGTGATTTCCTCCCCCCTCTTTCCTCCTTTTTTTACCACTTAATATGTCACATAAAACAAAATGAATTTAAGCAGAGAGTAGGGTGGCTCTTCTACAGCCCAAGGAGCTTCTCTTTGCCAAATATCATAAGCCATCTGCAATGAAAGGGAATCCATGGAGGATTTTTTTGGGGGAATCCACGGAGGATTTTTTTGGCAGCTGAAAGTGATAGTCCTTTCATATCTTGCTAACTTCTAAGATTCACCTGTTCTGTATGTCTGATATCTCTTCCTCCCAAGGAGAATAAACTGGCGTTGCTCAGTTGAAGTCAGTGTTATGAGTTGAATTCTAATAAATGAAAATCTGGCCCTTGATGTATGAACTTAAAACTAACTATAAGAGAAAAAAAGAATTGGAAACCAGAAATTATAAGAATGCATCAAAAATCATAATTATTTGACATATACCTAAGTGTCACTTTCATACAACACAGTGACTCCAAGCTTCTGTTATTCCATTAGAGCGGCACACTGACCTGTGAGGAGTTGTCTTGGGGAACACAAACAATGGAGAGTTACAAAGGGCTGCTAACCAGTTGCCCCTTTTATTTCCAGTTTCTAGGAAGCTGTTTCTTGTCAGCTCACTGTTGACACATTTCTCTTTTGCACAAAAATTCTCCATGGGCACCTTCTGCTACAGGTAAAATGTATCATGTTTATTACTTCATGCAGTCCTTCTGTGGCATTTATTCCACACTCATGTGAAAGTGTTCTCAGCACTGATAGGGAACAGTAGATAGCATTAAAATTTATACCAGAAGAGAGAATTGTATTTAAATAGCTCTATACTTAGAGTTAACTAAATAAAAGCATTTGAATGTTATGGGCCAGTTTTTTAGCTGGTGTAAACTGGCTTCTGCTTCTCACCAGCTGAGCATCTGACCCATTGTGTTCAGCCTGGTTAATGCAGCAGCAGGAAAATGCAGACTTATATGTCAATTCAGAATAATTCAAGTGGATAGATGACTCAGAAGGACAATGCAACAGCCCTGTACAGCTATTAATAAGGCTCCTTCAGTTGATCATCTCTGAAAGAGGTAGAAACATGTTACTTTCATGTGAAGAGCTCTTAACTCTTAACAGCCAAGAGCACTTCACATGAAATGTGAATGCATGTTGAATGTTTATTCTTTCATTAAATCATTCTTTGCTATTATCAAACCAATGCATTGTTACGGGATTTCCTTTTACTTTCAGCTATTTCTAGATTTCAATACAAGTGTGATTTGCTGTTAGTACTTGACTAATGATACTATTGTTGGTGTATTAGTTTAATCTAAGCCTGTCACCTTGGTTTTCTGTTGTCATGCACCCCATTCATTCAACAGAGTCTTCAATGGATTGGGCAAAACAACAGATGTTGAAACTATCTCACTAGTGTTTTAAAATGTCTATGAGATGAATTATAATCTAATGGAATCTCAGAAAATACTCATTCAAGGTGCTGCTTGTGCTCACCATTCTGAAATGCAAATAAGGTTCTGAGCAATAAGAACTTCACAAATGTACAATAATTGTTTGTTTGAGAGGTTTTTGGGGGGCAAGGAGGTGTTTAAAATCAAAATAATGGCAGTCAGGGTTTTTAACTTGACCTTTAGATGGAGAAAATAATTGTTTTGCTTGCTTCCTGTGGATGTTGCTCTCTCATAGACTGAAAAGCTGTGTAATTGAACTGAGATGCCAATTATTTTATATTTAAATATGTGACATTGTGCAAAATCCTACCCTTTATACAGCAGGCTTTTTAATTTCAGGTCATTACCTTTTAGCTACTGATTTTTATCCTTCTGTTAGTAGCAGCAGTGGAATGCCATACATAGATGAAGCATGTTTATTTAAATACCAAAAGTGAAACACAACAAGAGGCTCGAGTTCTTAAAAATTAAATACAGCTCTATTCCAAATCAGCTACCTTCTAATTATCAGCTTAGGTGGGGGAACAATTCAGAAATCCTACCTTTTCACTCAGCTTTGATACCAAAATCTCAGTAGCAGTAATTCATCACTCTCCTTTAAAGATTTCCAGGTGCTACACTGAAGAACCAAACAAAAGAAAGAACATAAATCACCACAGCCCACTTCTTTAACATTATGCTACAGAATTACTTTCCTTGTTGCCTGGTTCTCCCTTGTGTACAACATCTCTCAGCCCTACAACTCTCACATTCCTGTATACACAGTATTCTTATCAACATGACTCTTGAAAAGAAAACAGGCAAAAATCCCCAAACACTACTGACTCCTTGCACTTCATATCAAGCCTGACACACTGGGGCAGGTTTGAACCAGCAGCTGATGGAGCTCTATTTATGCTGACTCCAGGGGCGCAAAAGACCTAACAGGGGTATTCAGTATTTGCATTAATATGGGCAACCTTGTAAAAACTCTGGTAGGTCTACTCCTGTACGTCTTTCTAACTATTGTTGCTCAATTGCTGAACTGAAACTCAAGATTGCTGGGGTAAGAGATGAAACATTTCCAGTTTTCCATTAAACATTGAGCAGTATGTGGAGTCATTTCTTCACCAACACATGCTTATTCAACAGTGTGGACAAAGCATTAATATTTAGTGGGGTTAACCTTAAGAGCAGTCCACACATAAAGATACCTGATGAACTGGATTCACAGGAATATAAGTAAGTGCATGAGTAACCATAGTGTAAAGTTAGCTTTTCTGTAGGGAAAAGATTATTGTCTTTATTGCCTACTGTAGCAAGCCCAGGCTAACATATTGCTTTAATTACAAATAGGGATGTCACCTTACAATTTTACCTTTTCATCCCATCTAAAAAATCTTTATCCAGTGCAATTTGTGTGAGATTTACTGAGGCCCAGCAGCTAAGACAAAGAAGTGATTCTGACCTTGGTCATGACAAATAAGTGACACAGGCCAGACACAGAACAACTGTGAAGGTTCTCATGAAAGTACCTCATACTTTACGCAAACATCGCTTGATGTGCATGCCTAGATTTCTGCTCCAGAATAAAAAATGAGCCTTAGAAGCAGTAATTGTGCTTGAAAAGTGGTTCTCTATTTGAAACATTGGGTGTTCTCACCATTGTTACCAGGACTATATCTGAATCCAGAAAATAACATCAAATAATCCTCATGGAGATGCAGCCTAAATTTCAAATTAGAATGTCACCCATGCAGTCGGGGTGTTGTTATTTATTGAAATATGTAAGCCTAAGACGTAGCTGCAGCTCCTGCTGTTATACTTCTGTGGCAATGGCACCTAGATAAAAAGGATTGACTGTGGCAGCTAAATGTGCATGATGTTGTGAGTTAAAGTAGTATGTGACACCATCCAGTAAATACTGGGCACAAATCTTTCTGCTGTGATAGCTTTGTTGACATGCAAATACAATGAGACATATGCTTTGTTTTGATTTTTCTTGTAAATACAAATCAAACATTTAAAACCTTTTAGAAATGTATGCTTATGATAGCAGAGAGTAATGAAATAGAATATGAGCATAGTTATGGTAAATCATTGTATAATATGCAATACTTTCAAGCTACTCACACGTCACTTCACCGTAACATTTGCAGTCTAATGAAATGGTCCACAAATGATTAATATTCTTAAGTGCTTTCCTTTTTCTCTTAAGTGCTTCCAGGCAGAAAAAAAGAAATGTATTGCATTACCAGTGTTTGTGTGTGTAGTTAGTGTCACAGTGGCTATTGATTTTTACTTCCTGTTACAAATACACATTAGGAGGTTTTATCTGTATATGATAAACAAATTGAGGAATGTATGTTGAGCTACAGCTGAAGATGGTATAAATGATGGTAGCACCATTGACTTTAATTTGAATGATGCTTATTTGCATAGGTTGAGTATGTGGCCCTTGTTTTCCAAGTGAATTGAGAATATTCAGTACGAGTTATACTTTATCTTCCTGTCTTTTAGATGTCTCTGGAGGCTCTGCTTCTGTTCTACTCACATGATTTTGCTTGTATTTCTAATGATTAAAAATACTTCCTCCAAAATGAAAAATTAACAGACGTTGAATATTGGGAACATATTTTTTTAAAGTGTCCCTGTCTTGTTTTATATTTGTGCTTTTCTATGTAGATAACGTTTTCGAGGGTTTGTGTTAAGTGAAACTGCTCGAGTCTAAAAATGTGATATGTCTTTCACAGCAACACTTCACTTGGGTCCAATCTATAGATAGGCCCTGTATTTTCATCACTACTAATATGGAGATGTTAAATATTAGCACAGTAAAAGATCAAAGTTTTGCTAAAACCATAGTCTCTCTAGTTTCTGTAACTGTGCTCCAGTGTGGAGAGTACCATTTAATCTTGAAAGGTGACCGGAAGGAGATTATTTTCAGTTCAAGATACAGAAAGAAAATATCTAATTCTATGACTGTTGTGAGGAGTTTGAAACTGATCTGAAATATTTTCAAAGATAGAGAGATATTCAAAACCCAAAACTTGTACTTTTGGGGAGAAGGAGCAGGAGGGTGAATGAAAAAAAAGGAAAACTCATGATAATTAAGCCAAATTTCAGCAAGGCTGAAGCGTCTTCCTTATGCTGCTTTTTCTGCATTTGTTCTCACCATAGATTTATGAAGAATTGGAAAAAGAATCAGGAAAATTCTGGCAGAGAAAACATAGCGAAGAAACAAGCCAGTCTTGGCAGATTTCAGTTAGCAGTAGGAATGTGGAATTCTTGTCGGTGCCCTCTCATTAGGTAATGGTGCCTTTTCCAAGTGAAGAGACTGAAAAAAAAGTCCTGCTACTATTGCTGTGGAAAAAAAAAATAAAGGCAAGTCTTTGCCATGACACTAAATCTTCATTCATAAGGACACTTTTTGTTTGATCAAAGGTTCTGAAAGAGTAGAAAATAGTGAATAGCATTAGTAACAAATAAAGTAATAAGCTTTAATGATATAGAATTTTTTAATGCATGTACATACATAGGTGATAGGTTATTTCACAGAAGCAATAGCTGGGTATCTGTTTAGAGAACGAATGGAAAATCCTTCAGCTTCTGAGAGAGTTCTCTGAAGTGCAATATTTGAAAGCAACAGGACAGAGAGGACAGCAGAAGGTGAGTTTGAAAATGGTCTTGTGAAGAATGCGTTACTAGAACATGAAGATCTCCTGCTTTCCTTTAGAGTGAAAGGGGACAGAAAAGGCCCTGATAATGACTCAAGCTATAACAGAGATCCTTATGTTGGAGGATTTATCAGGAGGCTCCTGTTTTTCAGTGCAGGTGTTAAAAGACTGGTTTAGATACTGGCCAATATTTGCAAGTGTTATTTAACAAAAAATAGAGAGCTCGGCATGCATTCTAATATCTCATAGAACAAATCAAGTGAAACAGGTATGCAGCACATCAGTCAAGAGCCAAGTATTACTCACACATGTAATTCTAGAGAAAAATGAAGCACAATTGAGAAGGCACATAATTGCTTACATAATATGGAATATTATGGATAATAATTAGTTTTTAAAACCTTGTTAAGATGTAATGGAAGGAATGTTGAGTGGAAGTTTCTCTGACAGAAGATACTAGTGGATCAAATGTCTGAAGGAGAAGTTGTGTCCAGGCTTAGAAATATCCATCTTCTGTGGTGGAACGAATCTGGGAAGGAAAACCAGAAGTCCAGTGAGAAACTTTGAATAAAAATATCACTTCAGTGAAAGCACAAATTGAACACACTTTTTTCCCCCTCAAAGCATAAAATTATTTAAATATTTTACAGAATTGTTTTAACATTTTTTTATAAGCAACACAGGTCTTGTAAAGTATCTTTTTTAACAGAAGAGAGCAAAAATATTACCACCCTACAGTGTCAAAGCACAGAAAAGTAGCACAGAAGAGTTACAAACAGGGCAACTATATCACAAACTGTTTGCAACAATGCTCTGTCAGACTCAGCATCCACAATCCAAATGGAAATGCCACTACATGTTTTCTTCTGTGATACCATGATGAGCCTTGGAGTTGACAGAGCAATGAGTGCAACATTGTCTAAAGATTAAATGCAATCTGATTTTCATGCACAATCAGATCATTTTGTTGATATTGTGCCCAACAATGTTCTATCAAAAGGAAGAAGAAATCTAAAACAAGCTTGGCATCGGAATTCAGTTATTTCCTATTACATTGGCACTAGACCTTTTTATGTTGGAGCTTTCAGGGACTCATCTTACCAGAAGCTACTTTGAAAATACATTTTATTAGCCAGGAGCAAAACCCATTAAAACATTGTAATATAGTACTATAAAGTTAACATATTAAATATTATAAATAAATTTACATCAACTGGGGAATCAACAATAACCCACCATATATTCACATCTTAAAACAAACATCCCACAATGCTGATGTGGTTATGTGTGATGAGCAATGGACAAAGTGAGAGACAAACATCAATTTAAGCATAAATGATGCACAGTCACATCAGATATGGGCAAACTAACTCACAGAGTATAGTTTGTATCCCTGTAGAGAAGCTTCAGAGATTAATTACTTTCCCTGTGGCTTTAAATTGTGGAAGGGTTTTAATAAGTAGTAGAAGTAGGTAGGAGTTGATTCTTGACTGTAGCTAATACAAGTTTGTAAAATGACCATTTTTTTCCTTGAGCAAACCTTGTGGCATTTAGTGTATGAAACTGACCTCTATTAAGAACTGTAGGATAAAGTAAGGGTTTTTTCTAAAGTTTGTGAAAATCAATAGAAATACAACTGATTTCAGTAATCTGAATCTGGATTTATGTAAAAATGCCTGCTACTCTATAATGGTATAAAAATGTCAGAAGAAAGTAATAGTGTATAGAAGTCTGCAATTTTCATTATTTTTTTCCCCTCTTGAATAAATCAAAATAATATGCATTATTAGCTCAATATTGAGAGCTAACAAGGGTTTTAAAAGCCAAACACTTGGAATAATGTCCATTTTCTTATGGTTATTGATCAACAGTTTGGCTTTTTTGTTAGCATAAAAATATTGAGGTGGAGTATATAAAGAAATTTATCTTGTAGATTAGTAACAGTTTTGGAATATCTAATGTGACTCTGAGCAACAGCTTTCTACGTGAGTCAGACAAACTGCATGAGGTGAAAAGGTAAACTCCCCTTTCTTTCTGTTTTATAGAAAGATTTTTCAGATTTCTCTTTCAGAAGTGGCTCTGGAATATTAAGAGTATAACATAACACAGATAATAAGAAGACCATGGTGGTTTTTTCTTTCTGTGGATTAATCTTTCACAAACATCTTCTGAGTTGCCATGAATTCTAACACTAAAACTGTTAGAACATGGTATTTTGCAAGCACTTAAATATAGTCGCCATTCACTTTTGCAGCTGCAGAAGAAAATTTGAATTAATTGTAAAAAAGACATATTATTATATGAGTAGATCCCTCCCTCCTTATTTCCTCATTTTGAGTTTTCATCTACATTAAAAAAAAAAAAGGAAAGAGAGAGAGAGAAAAGAGTTGTGGCACAGACCCAGAAGGAGTTCTGCAGCACATGTGAACAGTCTGTCGTGCTGAGGAGACTGGGCCAAATTTGTTCTTGCTGTAATTCCATTGAAGTCACTGGAGCTATTAATGGGGATGAATGTTGCCTTTTATCACTTCTGACTTTGTGTGCTGTAAGAATTATATTTCTCAAATTTTTGAGATTTCACTGGCTGGGCTAAAAATATTGCAGTGCACAGTTTTTTTCCCTTCTGATTAGTATGCTAAATGTGACACACCTTTCAGTAAGAAGATATTAGACTTTATTTTATAATGTTTTCAGCAGCAGAATCTTTGGAAAAAGTAGTGATAGGCCATTTTCTGTGTTCTTTCCATGTAAAAATGGGCAAAATTAATATAATTGTTGATTATTTAGAAAAACACTCAATTACTTGGTTTACAAAATTGACCAGTGGCAGGGAACAGGTAATATCTACCCAATAAATTTCCTGACTGGAAAATGAACATACCCATTTTGCCCACCTCTCCACTTCAGTGACTTTTTAAGGTGCCTAATCTCAAAAAGGGAAAGTATATTCTTATAAACAAAATATCCCACATATTCAGTAATTCAGTTTTCAAATGCAGCTTTTAAAATTGTAAAAAGCACCTGCAGAATATACAGCTATATCTGAGATTTTTCTCAACCTGATTTGTATAACCATGTTTTAATACCTGCAAGCTGACATTCTTTGCAAATCTGAGAGGTCTTTTGCATTTCTTTCACTGAATTGAATGTTGCCATTGAAAGGAAGCTATATAAACACAGTGTTGTGGGGTTTATTCTATAAAAAGCAATATTCATATTTTCTTTCTTTTGCTGAATATTCTATTAATTCACAGAAGACTTAGCTGATTTCAGGAAGCAGATGCTGAGTCTGGGAACATTTTTTTCCAACATCAACATCTGGATGTGTAGCTGTCTCCACTAGTGGTGAAAGTGGTGGCTGTGCAAAAGCCTTCAGGGCTAATATCCTGGGTCAGGCTGCTTAGGGAATTGCTTGAAGTCTTTCTCAGGAATATTTCTTTGAGTTACTGCTGACTTCAAGGATTCTGTTTCTACCCTCCAACCCCCATTAAATACAATGATTTAAAAAAAAAAGGCAGATAATGTTCTCAGTAAAAGAAAGATATTCCCAGGGAGTAAGATACTATTTTCTCTGGTTTATTTAAAGATCTCCCATAAATAAAATTACTTGAAGTCTGACAGATTGGTTCTGAGGGCCATATACCATTTTCTTTCCTATTAATTTCTTCACTCCTCAGAATTGTGATAATAACAAGATACAAGTTGCATTTCTTGTTAAAATAGTGAGACAGAGAAACTTCTTGAAATGAAGAATAAGTAGTGCTAGAAGTTAAACATCATGAAAAAGAACTCTGTATCCGTAATATTGGATGACAAATTTTGAGCAATACATTTTAAAATTTTACTCACATATTACTGTGCAGATTTTAGTGCTAGTCAAAAGGCCAACAAAGGACAAATCCTGGATAAAGAATGATGTACTTTGCACAGGTCTTTATGCAGTGACTATACTGATGTCCTTGGGGACTTCTACAGTTTCACACAAATTAGAGTGCTTCAGTGCCTTATATTAATAGATTACAGGGACTGTATTACCAGTGTCTGATGTGTTGATGTATCTTCCAACAAGTGGACGTGTGTTGATTTTTAACCTTTAAAGGGAAATGCAGTGCTTAAATACTCATTGATGAAAATGGCATGGGCAATTTGCACTTCAAAGAAATGATGTCCTAAATCTTCCAAATTAGATGCCTCTTTCATGGCCATGGTTCTACCACCTTTGAATCTGTATTTTAGAAGTATAGTTGTATCATTTACATCTAAGGCTGTGCCCCACTTCTGCCTACTGATTTCATTTTATCCTCCCAAAGGAATATAAAAATTGTTTGAAGCCTTTCCCAATACAGTAACAGCATCTTCACAGTATGAATGTTGGGAAGAATTTGAACTGTTGCTCAGAAACAAACCTTCTCTAACTTTGATTTCTCTGTATGTTTCAGATTTGATATATCACGTCCCTTCTTAGAAAGGAGGTTAATAACAAAGTTCCAAAGTTTCAGTTTCTGAACCTGCTGCTTTTGTAATCCTCACTTGTCTCATTGTTATTCTAATTATCATCATCATTACTATTGTGGTATGTTTTCTCTATACGAATAAACAACCAGAGTTACAAATATAAAACAATCACAGCTCTTTCCCAGACTGCTTATGTGTGCACAGGACTTCAGACATTCAGAACAAAACTGACGAGTGAAAGTATCTTTTCATAATTCTTATATTAAAATCATAAAAGCTGAAGAAATAAAACTTACAGAAACTGAGTTTACACCAATAGAGCTATGATCAAACTGAAGACCTGCCAGCTTTAATGTCTTAATGAAATAAATATCTGTCATCGAGCTTTCATTTGCTTTGCTTAACATATAAACCTTTCCCATTAGGAAAACCTGAACTTCAAGGTTTCATATTCTGTTTGATTCAGATTTCAGAGCTTTTTTTCATGCAGGGAGTATCTGCAAACCAACACTGTTCCATACCCTCAGATAACTGAAAATTTCCTCAGCTGAAACAATCAGTTTCATGTGCAGAAAGACACATGACTTTTGCATGTGAAACATTAACCCATCTTAACTGCAGTGAAGTGGCCCTATGACTGTTTATGGGGAGTAGCCTGTGGAGTGGAAATAATCTCTAAGCAGCTTTTTGGAGCAATCATGTCATGTTGCCAAGTTTCTATAAAATCCATGATATTAATATTAGCTGAATAATTGTTTTATAACAGAAAAAAAATCCAACCCTACAATGAGGTTGAAGTTAAAAAAAAACCCACTTTTATCATTGGCAATATTTTTATTTTATATTGATAACTTTCTCTGGGAAGTTACTTAAAAGAATGTCCTTAAAATATTATTACCTTTGACATGTGTCCTGTAAGAGTCTGACTTGATTTGGAAAGGGGAATTCCACACTATATTTGACCCCAATGATCCAACAGTACTTTTCTATATTTCTAACTTGAATGAAGAATTCCCTGTGTTAATTTTTATGAGAAATAAAAGAGTGTGCTGTATTTGTATTCTGTCTGACCTTGAACAAGAAAGTTGCCAAAGGACTATGGAGTGTATTTCTAGAACAGATTTCTGCTGGACATGAGGGAGGAGCAACATTACCTAAAGCATTTGCACAAGCAGTTGTTGTTCTATTTACTGTGAGAAAGTAACAGTGTCTGTGTTCTTCAAACATAATTCTGAATATACATATACATTATACTCTTCCTATATCGAACCACTGGTAAATTTCCTTTAGGCTTTTGCATGATTAAGATCCATAACCTGCTAGCCAGACTCTTACTAAAAATTCTTGTGAATTACATGCTTCAAACCGTGACTCAATTAAGAGACATTTATGAACCCATTTTTCTTGGGATTTCTGTGGGACTTCAGATTTTTGGGAAGATATGTTGTTACTGTAGGAAAATTCAGTGAATGTAATAAAGTTCAAAAGTATTAAATAACATTTTGCACTTGTTTCTGTAAAGTCTGCTAGAATATAAGAGCTATATGAAAATAGAATACCGTATGTAATGATAACATTTTTACTTAGATCTATATTTATCTATTAATAGCATCTAAATAAGTGCTAGTGTTCTCTGAAAGTGATTACTAAAAAGCTTATGAAAATTTTTAGCAAATAGAGAAAGTCAGAAAGAGCTTCTGTTCCTATAAAAGGCTGCAAAAGCATTTCCAAGAACAGACGACACAAACACTACACAGGAAACTGGCTACTTATCAACATTGAATTATACCTTATAACTGAGGCAAAGAATTCCTAAGCTTATCATTCCTTTTTTTTTTTTTAAGAGATTGTAAAGCCCTCTATTTCTGTTTTCCACCTGATTTTTCAACCCAGATGTATTATTTGTGGAAAGCACTGTCTTTAAGTAACATTTTACGCATGGAGTGGCAATAAGTCCAAATATTACTGCAAAACATTTGCATTAAATAAAGGGAAGAATAACTAAAACAAACAAAGTACCCCTTAAAAAACCCTCAAACCAATAAAAAAGAAACAACCAACCCCCAGAAAAACAAAGACCTTTATTAAAAAGCAGTAAAACAGATCTGAATTAAATGCTTAATAACTCTCAAATAAAGTATTTCATACACCAGGCATCTAATTTAAAATATATGAAGGATGTTAGCACCATTTCAATTTGCTCAGTGTTACTGGATATTAAGAAGGACAGAAAAAGGGCTCATAAAGTATTTCCATTAATAAGCTTTTCTTCCTGTATCCTTCACCTTTCTGTTATTCTTCCCCAGAACACCCAATTCATGATGAAAAAAAAAATAAATAGACCAACAGAAATCAAAAGCTATACAGCGCAGATACTGTTCCAGCCATCAGAATCAAGTCAGTTTTTAACTTCATTAAATTGCTGTCATATGGTGTCTGCTGACATGCATCAGGCTTTGGAGAGTCTTACTCATCAGGTATTCTCTAAGATTGTTAACAAGAACAGCAACTCTCATCAGGGGTCCCCAAAAAGCAGCTAATTAGGGGACAAAGGTTGCTCAGATTGTGACAATTACACCTGTAGGTCCCTGTAGAAACACCAAAATCTTGAACAAATGTATGTTTGGTTGCTTAGTGCAAGAAATAAAGAGCTAGTCCATTAAAAAAAATGAGAGGCAGAAACTGTCAACCATTTGAAAAGCTTTACGAAAATGATCATCCAATTAGTGACTATGATCAAATCAGGCATGAACTCTCTCTGGATGGCTCCATAATTTTCCTTCTTGCATGGTGTAATTTCATATAGCTCAAATGAACTCGTGAGAGGTAATTCAGTTCCAAACAGTTTTCTCATCACTGCTAATTATACTAATACATTGAAATGCCTCCTACAAAATGCATGAGCCCTTTAAGCCACCTCATTAATGTGATATAATTTTTTGCCAGAATATATATCAAACCTATTATCACCACAGGTTTTCTTTAGCATTTTTTTCAAAATGTCTATCAAAAAGCTGAAAAAGTATATTTCTTTCGTTTATTCTCAACTTAATTAACTGTTTCTTTGAACTCTGGTTGTCTATTGTGGTATTTTCTTTAAAGAACACTGGCAAAATACAGAATGATAGGGGTATTCCTCATACCTACAGGTTCTTTTTCCTGAGCATTTGATTCCTTAAATCTCTTTTCAGTTGAAGCTGATCCTTTAAATGGCAAATGATGCATGCAATAATGTGCAAAAATGAGTTATACAAACTGAAAGCAGGGGTGTAAAAAGAAGCATCATCTGAGACTAAAATAAAGACAGATTTTATGGTATTTATGTCAGTTAATTTAACTGCTGGTAGGGGCTTTTGTTGAAACATGAGTTAGTTCCAGTGTTTAACCTTGCAGCATTAATTTATGCTTTATGGCATGAGTACTTCATCACTCCCTCCTTGGGAAGACAGTTATCTCATTAGCCAGAATTTAATGAAATGCAAGGATACACTTCTTAATTTCAAAGATTACTATAGCACAAATCAGGTGTAAATCTCAGACTGACTGTCCTTTCCCTTTACCGGTTTAAAAAAATAGATTAATTTTGCAATCATATAACAGAAACTCATCTGGGGGGATAAATTTCACTACTGCTATTCTTAAGGCATTTCTCGTCTGTGCAAGCTGGTCTGACTTTGCATTTAGTAATTTTGGTGACATTTAAGGTCTGTGCAAAGTTTAAGGTTTATAATCCATTGCAACTACTAAAAACAGTTAAAAATATGTGGGGTCAGTTTCATTGCAGAAGGATGTTTTGCACAAGAAACATGAAGCAGAATCTGGCTTCATTTTCACAGAACTGTATCTTGGTCCAAAAGCATATGAGTGTACACACCCTATCCTGTGTAAGACTAGCAAAACTGATAAGATTAATGTTGGCTTCTTACACTTGTGCTTGTCACTATATCCAAAATTCCAGTAAACACAAAACACTGTACTGCCTTGCAGTCTCATTGCTTTGAAAGGCAGGGTGCTCAGACAGTTTTACCATGCTTTTCATATGCCTTTCTTTGATTACTTAGCTGTTGCCATGAATTAACTTATTTTGCTCTTGGACTCTCCATCCTGCAGTTCTCTGCATGAGTATGTACTTCACTGAACAATAGCAGAATCTAGAGAATACCTTATGCACATTGGTTTTTTTGGTGAAAAATGCAGGTGTTATGCTCTTGTTCATAACAGTAATTCTTTGTTTCAGTATCAAAGCAGGGAAATTTATGAAAGATTCTTGGGCTTATACAATAACAATGCATATAATATTATGTTATGTAATATTGACTTACCAAATGCACCAGTATGAAGACATAAACGTGTATTTTCCCTAGCGTTAACAAATAGCAATAGCAGTGCTTTAGTCTTACAGACACCTACAACTGATGTACCACATTTTTATGAAGTCTGTCCATAAGCAGCTGGATATGTTACGTGAAAGTGAACAAGAAAATACAAAGGAATTCCAACCAAGTCTGGTATCAGGCTGTCTTTTCGGGCTATATATTGATGGAAGGAGGGATTATTCTGGTGCACTGTGTGGCTCGGAATAGGGTATGGCATACGAATATTAATTAAAGATACTTTTAAAGTGGTTGACATTTAAATTTTTATTTATATATAGTAGAAAACAGTAATATTAATTTAAAGACTGTAGCAGTATGCAATGCCATTATTTTTAAAGCAGATTAGGAAAGGACTGTTTGTTTCCAAAGCAGAGTGTGGCCTTTGGTTTCTGCAGCCATAATTCCTGTATCTCTTTTCCAAAGGCAACCAAAAGTTTGGCATGACCAGGTCACATCTGTTTGTCATTAGAAAGCCTTTGAAACTGGACAACACAGACAGCTTAGCTGTGAGCTTTAGGAAGTGCCACTAGAAGTATAAAAGAAAATATATATAAGAGAATAGGTTTTTACAACACATCATATATGTGGAACTACGTGCTTGTCTATCAGCCTTTGGTATGGAAATCCGTGCTGTTGGCTCTGTACAGCAATCTGTATGAAATAAGCTACCTCATGTTGACTCAAGGCAGTTAAGGAGGACATTCATACTGAGTCTAGGGTTTTCCATCTGTTTTAAATACCTTCAGAATCTTGTCAGAATAGATCATTGCTTTTCCTTTCGCTGGATCTAGTCCTGTCAGGGTGAAGTCCATCTACTGTGGCAGGGACTGTCATGTCATTTATTGTTTGTTTAGCACACTGGAGTATAACCTGACTCTGCCAGTTAGGTGTCACCACATTAAATTGTAATAATAATAAGGCACCATGGAGAAGGGACATACTGAACAAGAATGATGAGGTATATCTATTTTCATTTGAAACTCCATGTGCAAACTCCAACAGAGCTATAGAGTCAACAGGACCACAAATGTCAAGATTTTACCTTCTAGAGTAAACAGCATTTCTGCATTGCTTCACCAGCCTTCCTAAATTCTGACCTGTTTCAAAAGGCTCTGTTCTTGTCTCAAAAGTCTTGTTCACACTAGATGGAAAACCAATTTCAAACATTGCTACTTTTATACTGCATTTAATATATTGTGTGACTTCACATATATTACTTGGTGTCAAAGGATGAATTGGTCCCTGGAGAATCTTGATTTCAAGAACACCCTCGGCTACACTCAGCTTCCCTTCAGACAGAAACCGAGAGCATGCTGCGGGGGAAAGTACTTGTAAGAAATCCCAGGTTAGAAAAATGATCTGGAGGGAGATTTGCCATGCTGGTAAGAGAAAGGGAGTTGCACTGCCATCCAGAGGGACCTTGGCAAGCTGGAGATATAGGCTGACAGGAGCTTCATGCATTTCAACCAAGCAAGTAAAAAGTCCTGTGCTTGGGGAGGAATAATTCCACACACCAGTACCTGTTGGGGCCTAACCAGTAAATGTAATTATTCAGGACATGAGCTGGTGGAGCCTTGTGGAGGCAGAAATGAACACCTTCAGTGAAAGAAGGTCAGCAGTCTCCTGGACTGCTTTAGAAGCTTGGCCAGCTGGTCGACCAGAGGGAGGTGACATATCCCCTCTACTCAGTCCTGGTGTGCAGGCTCCCTGGTACATGAAGGATATGGAAGGAGTCCAGCAAAACATCCCTTAGATAAATAAGGGATGAGATAGTCTTTTCTATGAAGAAAGGTGTGAGAGTTGGGACTGTTTGACTTGGAGAAGGCTCGCAGGGGACTTATCAATGTGTATAAAGACCTAAAGGGAGGAGGGACAGAGGATGGAGGCAGGCTTTTATTGGTGGTGCCCAGTGACAGGACCAGAGGCTCACTCCCTGATATGTGGACATCAGTAACCACACTTTCGTGGAGGGGGTGACTGACTGACACAGCCTGCCCAAGGAGGCTGTGAATCTCCATCCTCAGAGAGATTCACAAGTTGTCTGGCCATGGTCCTGGGCAGTTAGTGTTAAGTTTCCTTGCTTAAACAGGAAGGAGTTGGACAGGATGACCACCAGAGATCCATTCTAACCTCAGTTGTGTGAATCCCTGGAAGGTCTGGCTGAGAACACCTTACACGTAATCATCTGTACAGGAAATCTACTGAATGAGAAACCAGAAGACAAAATGTGATGGTGCTTGGTTGTGACTTTTGATAATCACGTGTCTAAATGAAAGTGCTGGAATACCAGCAGTGGTTATGCTGGCTCTCTGACTTTTAGAGGAGCGTGCATAAATGAAGTGGACTTGAAAACTTGAATCTTCATATATATAGAAACATTAAATAAAATAAATATTTTAATTGAAACGAGGCAATACATTATATGCAATTAAAGCCAAATGCAACAACTTTTGTAATTTTTCAGATCAAGAAATTTTCTTTGAAGATTCTTTTGTTTTTTTTCTTTTCAGAAAAAACCCAACGAATTTATTGTTTTCCATTCTTCCCTGTTGAAGGACATATAAGCTTCCAAGACAGCAAGATTTATTTATAATTTAAAGTGCTATTCAAAACCATCAGATTTTCACTGAGGCTGATGAAAACACTTTCATAGATTTTGGCAAGTAGAGAAACAGGTACAGTGTAGGCAAAATAACTGGACTAATAAAATTTCTTTGGAAACTGGACTTTCAGAAACATAGCAAAGCATATGTTCTCATCTTTTATCCTTCACACTGATGATGCAAGGGCTGTGCACTAAACTGATAGAGTATGTTGAAAAATTATCCTGCAGTATACAATATTCTGGTATATGCAGAAAAAGTTGCAGCAGCAGAGGTGGTGTTTTTTCAAGCCAATATAATTGCTCACCCAGTACTTGAAGGACATGACCCAGTTTATTTAAATATTGCAGATGATTGTTTAGAATATATCACAAAAAAAATTAATATATCACAAAAAAAACCAGTTTGGACCAGTATGCAAAATCAATTTAAAAGGCTATCATGGCTTCTCTCAGTCTAAACTGATGTGATGACAAAGTGAGAAAACTGGTAGGTGGAAATTTAGGTTTTATCTACCTTTATAAAGTTTTGCCTCTTTTGTGTCTGTCTGAATAGATTTGTTACTTGAAACTTTCTAGTTAAATAATAAGGCTGTTTCTAGTTTTGCATTCTTCTGTCTTCTAATTAAACTTATTTTCATTCTGCTAATCTTGTATTTTCTTGGTAACCTAAATCATCAGTTTTACTTGTGTTAGGGCACTGCTATGAACAGAGGTTAAAATATTGCAAAAATTGTGTACCCAGCAACATGAATAAAACTTGCTTAGATCATCTGATATTTAAAAAACCCTCTATTCACATTTACCCATTTTGGTGGCATGCAGGCAGGGGTGTTGATTCATTTGGGCAGGCTACTGAGAAGTGTCAGATGACCATTAAGACTACCTATAAAATTAATTATTTTATAGGTCAGGGAGCAACACTTAGTCTTGTAGAAATTAATTTTTTGGTTTCCACTGTGGCATTAATGAAGAAAAGCTGCAAGAGAAAACAGACCATTTTCAGGAATGTGTTTCAGAACATTAACACCTTAATTTACATAAAATTAGTTACATACTGCTGTAGTAATTTAATTTATTTGACCAGGACTTTGCAACTGTGAAAAATAGATTCAGAAAGGCAAATCAGGACTCTTACATATTTTCTCCAAGTGGGTGATTTCATGACAATGTGAAATCAGAATGATTTAATTGCAAGACATCAAAAAATTATATTGTGTTGCCAAATTCTAAGACTGGGATTTTGAATAAAAGGTTTCAAAATGGAAATAAATAAAAGAAAAAGATCCACATACCCTGTACTTTAAGTAATTGCTTTTTTTCTCATGTGTACTGAATAGGTGATAAAATCAAAAGTTGACTGTAAGATTTTGACATATGGCACTGAAAACCAGGCATGTAGGCAAAAGGCAAAAGCTTTTTTTTGAACAAAGAAAAGACATATATGAAAGAAATTACATAACTTGGGAGAAAAACAGAGCTTTTTACTTTTTTTCCCCGCCTAAAGAAAAAGAAGAAAGACACATTATTTTTCTTCAGCTGAAAATATGATACAAAGGAAGCTTCTGCACCCTGAGTGTTCAGCTCCTCGATGTGCAGAATTCACTTATCCTCTTTCATCAGTAAAAATTAGAATCCACCCTTCTTCATCCTTTTAAAAACTGTCTTCAATTCATTTTCCACTGGGATTAATTTGGAGTTGTACTATACTGGTGTAGTGTTAAAACTATCTGATGAGGATTCATTTAGATCAGTAAAATGATGATTTACATTATTTAGCTATTCACATACATTAGAGAGCGAAGAATAAGGTATGCTGAATATGCATAAAAATACTAGATGCAAAAGTTTATGGTATTGTATTTAATTATTTCATTAAGTTTTCTTAATTTTCTGTCAATAATTTCTTCAGCGCAACTCACAATTCTGAAACTGTCTGGCCTTACAAAATACAAAACTGACTCCCATGTCTAAGTGACCTGGAGATTCTTCCTGGGGCTCATCAGGCCCCTGGAAAGGACCCAAAATTTTAGAAAAAATGTAATTTTTTTTGAGAAAATAAGATTCTTGCCTCTGAGCAATTCAGTTATTCAGCCTGATCCTTTAGATAGGAAATTATAGATTATCCCTGGTTTGCATCTTTCATTAATCCTCCAGTGAAAGCCTGGACAGTTCATGCCATCTGTTGATGTACATTTCTTTACTGTCAGTGTTTAGAAAAGCACTCTGATCTGCCCCAAATCTCTCCTAACCTAACTAGAAATCCATGGTCCTTTGCAGCTTGAGGTTGCCAGTGTATGGACATGGCCAGTAGTCACACGCAGCCAGAGACCACATCCCCTTTTGCTCTTTGCATTTGTGAAGCTTAGTTTTGGAGTTAGTGTTTATGTATGAAGGCCTCAATTTTATATACTTTTGTCCCAAATTTAATAAAGAATCATTTTTTCCCTGTCATCTTGCTCTCAGTTGATGCATTCCTCAAATCACTAAAGAAAGGGCAATTTTCGGTTCCCAGCCATTTAAAAAACCCTGCTGGTGGGAGTGGAAAAGCTTTTAAAATTGTAGGAATTGACACAGTGATGTAGTTATGTGTTCATTAGAACTTCATATGAATGACTCATCAGTCAAAAATCCCTGCACCCAGAGCTAGTGGAACTGTACTGCTGGAATTTGCAGGTAAAGAACCAGCTCCACAAAATAGTTGAATTTTACTAGTCACAACATGTTACAAATACCAATCAGTGACTGAACCATATGTGCCAAAAGACTCAAGTTTAGGGCATATTGGAAGGCAGAAGGGATGGTTTCTTTGTTGACCTACTATTGTGTATCTCCTTAGCTATACCATTTCACAGAAAACCCATTAATTTCCATTAAACTTGACCAGCTAAATTAAGAAGCATAAAATTCTGCATTATATATCAGTCTCATCTGGATTCTGTACTATAAACTTTCCTTGACTGTGAATCTCATGTGTGTTTATTCTTCCTCAGAAAGAACACAGCCCTTTGGAACATTCTTATTCTGCCCATGTATTCCCCATAAGCAAGTAAGACTTGCATATTTCTGAACTATGCTACCAAAATTATGGTAGCACCGAGAACAGATAGCTTGAAATATGTTAATAAGTAAAGTGCTATTCAAGTGATTTTTAGGTAACATTCATTAAGTTATAAATAATGGCACACATCACACTGATGAACCTCTAATGATTTTCAACAGAGGTTTGACCTTCTTACATCAGTTGTGGCTCTATCGTGGCTTTTATACATCAAATAACTATGTAATAACAGAGCCTTTGATTTACAGCATGAAAACTGCTGCACTTTTAGTCCCTTTGGAGATGTTTTTAATACACACTGGATACAATGCCACCAGCTTTCCAAGTGGGATGAGCTGCCTCACACAGAGGCACGCTTACTGCACACACATGACAATGCACAGAATAATTGCAGAGTAGCTATTGTTAGTGGGATAGTTTTCCTTCATATGCAGGTGCCTGGGAGGTGCCCAGGATGTACACTCTGTAAACTTAGAGCAATAAATCTATATGGTATGGCAAGTAAAAATAACCTTTCCACTATTGTGAAATTTAGAGTCATACTCAACCGTCTGCTACCCAAACTTTTCTTAGTATGAAGTATCTTCTAATACTGTATGGATCTTACACATTATTGTATGGGTCTTACACAATTCTAACACAGTTTTGTGATCTAGCCTTCATTTCTCTGTGATCACATAATTAAATGAGATAACTACAAGCCATTTGCAAGAAGCAAACTGACTCGCTGTTACTTCTCTGACATGGTACCTTGACGTGGCTCCCAGAAGTCAGATAGTGAAGTCAGTGCTCTGTTAGATGGTAAAATGCTTCATGCCTGTCTCTGAAATCCACCTTTATGCCATCAGTCAGGCCTGCAGTCCACTGGGCACTATTCTGCAACCAATTTTGACCCAGAAGAAGGCTGAGCTGTGTCTCTGTCCCTGTTGCATCAATGTGGGCTGTCTTGGCTAGATTCATTTGAAGGTATTCATTCTCTGGGAATGAGGTACAAAGAAGCTCATCCCATTTGAAGCTGGGAGGTGTAATGCAATCTCTGTTAAATAGCAGTGTTAAATGACAATATTAAATAGTGATGAGTCTGTTCCCCTCTGGAAAATATGTGTCTTTATTTCAGTTCACTGGAGGCCCAAAAAAATTTGTAGGGTTATTTGTAAGTCACAGCATGAACCAGAGCATGTCGTCTATTCCTAATTCTGAAGCCACCTTAATGAAAAACATGAAGCTTTGCTCAGGTATTTTTAACAAAACTTGTTATAACATCAGGACAGTAGAAGTTCAGTGTGGCAGTGGCTCAGGTTTAAAAGTGCTACATATAGAAAGTATTAACTGAGGCCCTGGTGAATGTTGGAAAAATCACGAGAAAATGATAGAGGTATTTTGGGGGTTTCATCAAATACTCTGAGTGAGCTTTTTAATTAATATATATGTAAGAATAGCATGTGCAGTGAACTGAATCATACAAGATGGTATGGAAGTCCTTTTGGAAGAATAACAGATAAAAGAATACACTTGATTAAAAGCAGTAAGTGTCTGTTGTGGCAAAAGATGAAAAAATGCAATAGAAATTTGAATGAAAAAAAAAATCTTAGTTTTAATGCTTTTTTTTTTTTGGTTTACCAGATTAAAACTTGTTTCATAAAACAGCAGGCACTCTAAGTGAATATCTGTTAGAAAATAGATCTCTGAAAGTACTATTTTATAATTTTTGTGCAATAAGGATATCCATTTAATAGGTTTTCACACCAGCTTTGATCACATTTGGAATTATTCTGCTTTTTGTTACATTTTCTCAGTTATTTTTTAAACTTTTTTATGCTTTCTTTGAAATATATGAACCTTTTAATGTATGGATAATTTATTCTGCTCCTAAATTTAAATGCCTGGTGGGCGTAATTTTCCTATTTTAGTTTACTTCTATAACTGCCTTCACTTTGTCTGAAATATATTATTCATTGTCTCCAAATTATAACAGGACTGACGTGTATAACTCCTTAAATTCATTTCAATATTTTAACTATTTGTGTAACAATTGAGGGGGTTAGAAAGCTTCCCCAGCAACTTCTTTGTCTCAGATAAATTGTCAGAGACTTCTAATGTTAACTGTGTTTGCAGAAAAGTGCAACATATTTTCATATGACCTTAGGAATATGAACATGAAGAAGTCTGTGCCAGTATTGTGACTTTGTAATTTGAAAATGTTCTCACAAAATATAAGTTATTAAGAATGCATAAAAATGCAGATCTTAAGCAGGCCAAACCCTTCATTGACGTAACTATAGGGTCTTGCCAGAGCGGAAAGTGATGGGTTTATTTTCCAGATTCAAACCCATTTTGAGTGGTTCTTAAAGCGTATTCCATTGGATCAGAGTTTATCTCACCATAAAAATAAGTTTTCTGCATTTAGAAGGTGAAATGCAAACCATTGCACTGGACTGCCTCTGAGGCTCTCTTGTGCAGTGTGTATGATGGAAGAGGCAGGAATTCAGCAGAAGTGGGGTTAATGGAGATGTAAAGTGGAACCTATTTTGTGCTGTGCTGGGGTGGAATGGGGTGATGAATAATGACTCAGCAGAACTTTTTTTCATAGCACAGATATTTGTCTGAGAGGTATAACAGGACTTTGTCAGTGATTTCTGCCAAAACCTTTCCAAGTGAATATCCCAAAGTGCTAAAAAAGGGTGTTTTAAAAACGCAGCCATAAAACAACAAATCCCCCCAGCTTTAAAGCTTGATTTTACTTGAACACAAACCTGAAGAACAAACTTAAAGAAAATTCAGAAGTCTACAGGGTCTGTAAAGAAATCTTCCACAGCATCAGGGGTTGGGCTGTTTCTTTATGACAGTCCTGGGAATGTTCTTCTGTCGCTTTGCCTCTTCAAGTAGAGGTTTTCTCTCAGTGTCCCTGAGCCACACTGTCTCACGTGGCTGACACAGCGTCCTGTGCCATGGACAGAGTGATGAGAGCCCTGGGGACAGGGACAGTCAGGATTGTGAGTGCTCCAAGGAAGGGCATGAGCAAGTTTCCTTTTGCTGCCCCAGGTGCCTCTGGAGAGGAAAATAACAAAGATATAAAATTGTTGCCAGCTGGAGGAATGGGGAAAAGCTACAGACCTTGCTTGCTAGGACCTCTCATAGTGTTAAGAGACTTGTGGATTTTGTTGCAAAATTTCACGCAGGACTCTAGAAAATAACATATGTTATTATCTATAGTGTATAGCATGATTATTGTTTAAACTAAAAATTAGATGGAATAGCTATATTAAGACTCCCCCCCCCTATTTATACAGTAGTTCAGAAGACAAAATACTTGACGAAGTAAGTAGCATTGATGTACTAGATTTCTCAAATTCAGTTCACCTTTTAGGACAATACTAGGCCTAAAAACAAGGTTCCAGAATATTCTATAATATTTTCTGGTAAAACAGAGCCAAGGGAAAAAATGGAGTATTTGAAGAAGCAGGGGGAGTCAGCAACAGAGACCATGTGTTTGAAAAGTCCTGATGGCATTCTCATGTAGACTTATTGCAGTGTCTGCTCAGATCCTGCAAAAAAGCCCAATAATTTTGGTGACTTACCCGATGTGAGGATGCCTTTGTAGGTCTAATCATGTCTTTGGCACAGTGGGGAACTGACACTGGGGTCATCCAAGTCCTAGATTAGACCTTTAAATGTGGACAATTTTTTTATATCTTGCTGTGAGGAACAAGAATTGTTGAAAACTACAGTTCTGTACCATGTAAACAAACCCAAATTATATGTCTAATAGCTAAATATGGGTATCTTAGTGGATTTATAAACCTAAAATAGAGAAAAATGTCTGTTTTGAGACATAAAATAGCAGAGTGGAGTCATGGTAGGCGACTATTTTTCCTAGACACTGAAATAATCAAAATGACAGTAATCATGAAAGGAGTGATAGTTATCCTAAAACAATGTTAAAATGAGTAATAGGATGAGACATGATTCTATTTGTAGTCACATTGGGAAACAGTGGGAATTTAGACTAGTTTCAATGGGAAAAATTACTATTGGAGTTCTTTCAAAGCTTGTCCAGTCTGTGTATTCCTTTAGGCAAAATATTTGTTAGCGACTTTATTACTTTCCTACTTTCTTAGCTCACTGGATACTAACTAAATACCAAGGAATTTTCCAGGAATGACTTCCATTATAATTTTTTTAATTTCTCTGAAATCAAGCGTTTGGCAGGGCAGGATGTGTGGCAATTGGTTAAAAAAAAAGCTGTAGTCTATGTAGGCATTTTTTTTGCCATTCCTCTGACCTCCTCACTGCACTCTCCACCTCCAATCTCTCTTTGGCAGGATTCTAAAATGGCAAGGGCAAGGAAACAGGTTTCTAGCCAGAAATCCTTTTTGCAGAGAAAATTGGTTCCATTACACGAACATGAGAGTACAAAGAAACACAGGGACCTTCAACAGTGAGAAGCTGAGACATCAGAAAAGCCTGTCTCAAAGGAAGTGGTACTTGTCAGCCTGATTGAGTAACTTTTGACGATCAGAGTTTCATGAGTATTAACACTATTGCAAGTTTGTCTCCAGAATTAAGAAAATATTGCTAACTACATGCAGAGCTTTTTCTAAATGTAAAGGTATATCTATACTGTTCTGAAGCATATGAAGTTTTAATAGCATAAAAAAGTAGGACTATACTGAGATTAAATTTAATTTATAATTTGTAAGTATGGGCAACTGTATTTAAGCTTCACTATCAAATGCAGGACTGTAATTATTAACCCATTTTTCTTTGTGGGGAAATAATTCAAAAACAGTTTAACTTTTCTAAGTTTCTAACTTAAAAAAATTCATTAAAAATAGTTTTTCAGTGTGATCCTAACAGGAAACATTCATTTAGTTTTTTTAAGAAAAAATATTCTGAAACAGGTTATCAAAATTTAGCTATAACTATTGGGCGTAGTAATGGTGGTGTGGTGATGATGTTTTTGATTGAGTCTCCTGCAAGGATTAAAATGTCTCCTTCACCTTCAAGTCCTGATGGTCCCTTTCTATCATTCCCAATCCACCCAGAAATTACATTTCAGCACTATAGATGCCTAACCTGTATAAAGAACTTCAATATAAATTTAAGATTTTTAGAATACTTTTTAAATATCAGTCTCTTAGTTCCAGCACATCATGTTAGACCATTATTCCCAAACTCTTAATTCATGATGGATCTCATGATATCTGCTTTGCATGAAGCAATAAAACAAAGGACATGTATTAGCAGGAAATTTGTGGATTTTTTATTTTAAAGTGTAGGTTTTTCCCATGTCTTGTGCCAATGAACTAAAGCTTGAAAGTTAGAATTAAAGGCCTAAATTCCATAAAACAAATATAAAAACTTCCAATAGGTTAATTTGTTTCTGACTATTTTGTGTTCTAAAGTCAATTTTGTGATTTGAATGGCTTGACAAATTTAATACATTGTGCTAAAGTTCTTTGTCCTTTCTTCAGGAAGAAAAAATTGAGCTGAAGGGAATTTTGATCCACTCCCAGGCCCAAGACATGGCCAGTCACACCTAAACTGTCCTGCAAGAAATACAACCAAATTCAGCATGGTAATGCTATGGCATCTTTTTTCTTTGGTGCTTTCTCCTTTGTGACCTCAGGAACAGGACCTATTTGAGAAGCATTTTAACACAGTGCTAGCTGGGAACGTGTAACTAGGACTGTTGTGACTATGTTCCAGAGACAAATGCATGGAGGGATAAAATTACTGGTGTTGTTTGGCCCTAGACTGAGCAATGGCAAGCTTGTGGGTGGCAGTAGGCCATGCAGAACCTTTGGAATAGGCAGGGCTACGGGCAATGCTGAAGCCTGCCATGGATAACTGGCCTCTGAGCAATGTATAATTCAGGTGCACATAGATCAAACATGGAGATGAATGTGAAGCAATTTGGCTTCATGGTAAAGCACTACCTCACATTTTGTTGAGGAAGTTGAGAGATGTGGCAGCAGCAGCAGTTCCATTTCAAACAAGAAGTGCCTTTCTAAAGCTTAAGAAAGCCTTTGTCACTCTCTAGCAGTAGAAGAAAATTGTTTCTTACAGCTATGGATCTTGCCACTGTAACTTATCCCCAGTTCACAAGCATGAGCATGCCTGCAGATACAGCCTGACATCGCATTAAGAGGAGAGTCAGAAAGTGGTATTAGCCTTTAATATCTTCCTGCAGTTATGGTCTATCTGCAACCTGCTCCTCCACCTGGCTGTGTGACTTACTATGCAAAACTGGTCTGATCTGAAATGAGACATGTTCACTCTGTAGTTTAAGAGACTTGCCTGGCACAGCTGGAAGAAAGTGAATAGCTGGGATGGTGAGTGCTCATGAAACTTTGCCATTTCAGTGGTGTTGCATATTTATCTGATAAAACAGCTCTTTTTTTTTCTTTTTTCCTTTTTAAATTAAAAACTTAAATGTAAAACAGATGTAGTTACCCCACATCAATTTTTTGTGTCTCCATATGTAACCTATTTTACCTGATTAAAATATGTGGAAATTAAATTGTGTGCTTGAGCCTTGTGCTTTGGGGAGTAGGACCCATATTCTCAAAATTTCAGGAAGGCTGACATAGACTTTAGCCATTGCACTGAGAATTGAAAGGTCTTGGTTTTCTTTATTTGTGTGACATTATGGAACTATCTTACTCAAAATTAAATAATAATCATAATCATCATAATAACAATACTCATCTTGTTTGTGTTCTAAGCTCTTTGAATCAGTCCTGGGCTCTTCCTTAATTTACATTTCTAAAAATGCCAAGAGGCACCTTATCTGTTTGATTTTTCTGGCAGTTCCATAAGGGAAATAATAATGAAACACTAAAAAACCTCTTTTAAAGTAGTTACTAAGAGAAAAAAGTAAGGAACCAAAAAGTTAAGAAACTCAAATAAAAACAATTAAATTGTACAGCAAGATTCTTTACTTTTTTATATGTTTTATATTTTCCAAAGAAAAAAAGATAAAAAAAACCTAGGGATAATATTGGAGAAATAAACATCTTGCAGAAGCTAGAAGCAAAAATGTAAAATGACACTGTTTTGCAGTAAGTTTAACTGTAAGATGATGCACACTAACTGTGCAATTTCAAATTACCCAAAAGGAGATTATTACCAGGAACACAGCAAGGCATTTAAATTCCATGTGCTAATTATATTTTGTTACGAATTATTGGTTTGCCAAGTACACCAACCTGGCTGGTGACTGCAAAAGAGTGTGCTTTGTGTTGTAGCATTGATAGAAATATTTGGTGGTCTATAACAGGATTCCAGGTGACAATAGACTTGTTGATAGTTTTGTAGTGAGCACGTCCCCTGCTCTACAGTAGCTATCTCTAACTGTGGCTGGTGTGAAACACCCTAGCAAGTCATGAAGTTGCAGCAGTCATATGTTGATCTGATCTAGAGAGTCACTGAGTCCAAGTTCTGTTGATTATTTGTCTTACTTAGCAGTAAGTTAAGCAGTGTGAAAAACGGTGCAAATGCCCTTTTGGGTCATTATGTTATTGTGCATCATCTACAATATATTAATACATTTTGAGCTTGTGTACAAGTCTGGTTAAATTTATTTGTTTTTAACAAATCTTTTTTGAAAACCTGAGCATTTTATCACAACTGCTTCTTAAATCTAACATATTTATCATAAAGTATTTTATTTATTGAATTTTATTTGCCATCAAGAGAGACAGACATGACTATAATGTTTAAAAAGATGCCTATTGATGTGAGAAAAATGCAAGCCGTGTGATAGAAGCTCAGTGAGTGGGAGAAATGTAAATGTTCTCTGCATTTTATCTCACATGACAGAATGCATTATGGTCAAAATAGTGTCTTCTCAGAGACACAGGTTTCTAAGATCTGCATAATACACACTTTTATGTAAGCTCTTTATTCTGCATGCAATTGTTTAGTTAAATGCCCTACAGTCTCATTTATAAGACCCTCTTTTATGCCATCACCTTGTATGGGTTCTGTACCTTAGATACATATAACCCAATTATAATTACCATGACAATATATAACACCTTTTTGAAACCCTCCTCATGTGATATAGGGGTGTGGTACGTACTGATGTCAGAAATAAGCTATTTTCATCAGACAATTAGTTGTCTTTGACACAGGCCCGAATTTCCCACCAATTAGTACAAGCGGCAGGGTGCATTTCCAGAATTTTGCAGAGCCAGCAACTTGTGCTTTTAAGCAGAATTTAAGATATTGAAATAAGTTCCGTTACATATTCTGGTTTCCTTAATTTGCTAAAATCAATGCCTGCTTTTTGTCTGCGAATCATTTCTTAACATAATGAACATAAAGATCTTATGAGATTTTTTTCTTGTCAACAAACAATTTTAATTTCAGCCTTTCATACCTGATGAGTGCTATTAACAGCCATTGAATAAGAGCTCAAAGTTAAAATATCCTCTGTAGTAGTTAAGTTATTAAACCAGAACACGCGATGCTAACAATTAAAAAAGACATATTTTTAGCACAGCATTTAATCACATATGTAAATACAAAAATAGTATATTGGTCAGATTTTAATGGATTTCCATATATTATGAGCAGCTATAAAGAAGCTGGGCTCAGGTGTCCTTCTCTACTCTGTCGTGAAATCATCTTAGAAATGTCTTTAGATGTTGTGGGTCTTAGTTGCACAGCCACAATGAGTCAGAATAATTGACTGTTGCTGTGGTCAATTTTGCCACAGTGGCCGGCAGTGCTGAAGGGCTAGTGCCTGATCAAAAGCCATCAAAACTCAGCAGAGATTCCTGTTTGTAAAAACTGGCTTTCAGTGTGTCCCTGAAAAAAAAAAGGGAGGGGGGTGGGGAACAACACAGAACATCCTACAGACTCCTTGCCAGGGGTACCCCGGTCCACATTCAGAGCTGGTGGTTGCTCAAATTGGCATGTTTAATTGTAAACTGAAAAGACTAAATAACAACTGTGCAGTAGCACATGGCCATCCCTTTGATGGCCCAAACCAACCACACTTGTCAACGCTGTCGATGTGTTCAGATAACACGTAGTGTGTTCTTACTGCTCTTTCCCTGCTTCTGTCTGTCCCAATCTTGCTCTGTTGCAGTGCT